>NW_026607047.1:15000-222500 GCF_029890125.1 Rhinichthys klamathensis goyatoka
TGTGGTCAGCTGATCCCAAAATGCTGAATTTGAAATCAAATTATTTTTTCCGATTTAATGTGATGTTCGACACCGTTCCTGTAATCATGAGGAATGTTAGTTTAACGTGATGATTTTTATTTCTGCCTATTACCATGTTTGTATAAAATTGAATGTACTGTTGTAAACTGATTTTATTTATTTATTTATTTATTTAACCTTATGTACAGTGTTTGTGTACGGTATGTGTGACAACCTCAAGGTTTTATGAATGAAACAGAAGGACTTTCAGAAGGGTTAGATGTAAAGAACAGGTCAATCTGTTGCTGTTGAACCTGGGAAGATTAACAGTAGATTTATGCTCAAAGGAACGATTAAAGAAAAGCTTTTTCTGACTTCTTCCAAAAGTGCTTGTACCTTTATCATTTTTGAATGGTTTAAAAGCATTTACATGAATAAGAGCAGGATCATATAATACTATATACTATAACACTAGCCAAAGGAAGACAAAATTTTTAAATTTTAACAAAATTAACAGAAGCTGCGTTAATTGCGTTAACAGTCCTAATTTACTTATTTCATAAAAACTCGCAGCATTTTGCGTCATATAATCGCATAGGCTTGTCATCGTGATTGCGACTGCGATATGATTAATCGTGCAACACTACTGTAAACATCTGCCATAACGTTCCAGGGGACTGAAGCATGTCTCAGCTCTGTCCAGCCAAACTTTACCAGCCTAAAAGCTCTGGCAGATGGTGAGAAACAAACAGAAGGAGCTGCAGGAGACTGAACCCAGAGCTGGGGCCGGGGGAGACGGAGTCTAACCCTGCGGACTGCGACCCACAGCTGGAGCAATACACCACTCACATCAGACAAGAGGAAGAGCTGGTGGAGCTCAGGGAACTAACTCTCCTAGGCAACACCCAAAGAGCGCTTACAACACCTGGAAAACAAACCCAGTCACCTCACACGAGACTTTGAAGCTAGTGTTAAGGAACTAAGAGGAGAGATAAGAAACCTGCAGCCGGACAGAGAGACGAATCATCAACGAAAAACAGCTCTGGTGCCCATAAACAGATAATGCTCTACAACAACTGAGGAGGGAAAATCTGGGTGAACCGAACCACATCATCATCCATGTGGGCACGAATGACCTGAGGACACAACAAGAGCGAGTGGCAGAATCAGTGACACGGGTGGCTATTTAATCAACACAAACCTTCCCAACTTAAAGTAGTTATCCCCACCATCCTTCCCAGATCAGATGTCCATCCTCGCACCATACAAAGAGTGAATACTGACATCTCACGTGGATGTGCTGGAAATAACTAAATGTATGCTATGTATTGGGATCGATTGCTCCTGTCTGCCTCGCTGCCTGCTGTGAGTTTGTTTGCTTCGAGGCTGTAAGCTCCGTCTAAGCCTCGTATTAGCTTCATATTTCTTTCTGTTTTGAAACATCAATTACTATCATTTCTAGTTGTTTATATACTACTAAATACAGCGTGCGCATCATCTCAGATTAACCTGACATCGCTTGCTTCCGTTATTGTTAACACAACACGCTAGTAACTTGCTAGCCTGTTAACGCGCTCAGTTATTTATTTATTTTTCTCTCGCGCGCCCGCGCCTTTGAGTTCATAAAAAGCCCAGGTGAGTAAAAATCAGTCAACAAACACGGTGAGTAATGTCTTGTCCTGTTATTGTCACCTGCACTTCATGCCACATGTTTAGCATAGCCTTCTCTGTCGGCAATATAGGATTTATATGTGATAAATGCAAGGAGACAGTCAGGCTGACGGAGAAGATTTCAGAACTAGAGACACGCATCCAAACTTTAATTAAGGATAGTAATTGTGCTGGAGGTTTAGATACTATTTTGGATGCGCCTAGCATAGTGAACTCTTTACATGATTCGTTCCGGCTGAAGTAGAGCCCGTGCAGCAGGGCAGATGGGTAACTGTGAGAGATCGCCGCTCTAGTCGCGGATCAAAGAACCACTCTTCCGTTCCGATTCCCATATAAATCGCTTTGCCCCACTCAGTGAAACACCCACTGAGAATTCTGTTGATTGTGCCCTGGTAATTGGCGACTCGATCACACGGAACGGGAAAATAGAGACACCAGCCACCATAGTCACATGTTTGCCGGGAGCCAGAGCGCCTGACATCAAAGCAAATTAAAAGTGCTGGCTAATGCTAATCGTAAATTCTCTAAGATCATTATTCATGTCGGCACTAATGATGTTCGACTCCTCCAGTCGGAGATCAAAATTAATATTAAAGAGGTGTGTGAACTCGCAAGTACGATCTCAGGCACTGTAATTTGCTCTGGCCCCCTTCCTGTTCACAGGAGTGATGAGATAGTTAGTAGATTGTGTTCACTCAATGGCTGGTTGTCTAAGTGGTGTCCGCAGAATAATATAGAATTCATAGACAATTGGAAAGGTTTTTGGGGCAAGCCTGACCTGTTGAAAAGAGATGGTATCCATCCCTTCTGGGCTGGTGCTGCTCTTCTCTCTAGTAATATGGCACATAGTCTTAGAGCTCAAACATGACAATCTGGGGCTCAGGTCAGGAAGCAGACAGACTGGCTAAACCGACCGTCTGCTAGCGGCCTCACGTCACCAAGGTCAGATAAATCCCATCACATAGAGCCTCTTTCACCTAGATATCATCATATAGAGACTGTGTCTGTTCCCCGAATTTGGAAATCCCAAAAACGTCAGGTAAAAAATTTAATTGATGTTCAACAAATAAAAAACAGATATAATACAGATGAGCAAATGATAAAGCTTGGGTTGCTGAATATTCGATCCCTTACTCCAAAATCACTCATAGTTAATGATATGATTTCAGATTATAATCTAGATGTGCTGTGTTTGACAGAAACCTGGCTAAAACCAAATGATTACATTATTTTAAATGAGTCAACCCCACAAGATTACAGTTATAAACATGAGCCTCGTCTGAAAGGCAAAGGGGGAGGTGTTGATGTAATTTATAGTAATATTTTCAAAACCACTAAGAAATCTAGTTTTAAATATACTTCTTTTGAAGTGTTGGTGCTTAATGTAAAAATATATAGTGTAAACGATAAATCACATTTGAGAATTCTGCTGGCTACTGTGTACAGGCCACCAGGGCACCATACAGATTTTATCAAAGAATTTGCGGACTTTCTATCAGAATTAGTATTGGCTGCCGATAAAGTACTAATTGTTGGTGATTTTAATATACATGTAGATAATGAAAAAGATGCTTTGGGATTGGCATTTAAAGATATTGTAAACTCAATTGGAGTTAGACAACACGTGTCGGGACCTACTCATTGTCGTAATCATACTTTAGATCTAAGCCTACACCAGCTCTCGCCCTAAAACCTACCCGTAATAGTCTTATGGGTCACTAGCCTCGTCATCTTCAGCCCGGTGTCGTATGCATCTGGTTCCGGAGACAGTTGGTCTCCTTTAAGCCCAAAGAAGTTCCAGTCGGAGCGAGCTCCAAGTTGAGAGCAATGGTAGAGTCTAACATGCGTCGGGCAGTGCTTTCCTCAGACTTCCTGCTCTCCTGGATTAGTACCGGAGGGTGGGGAGCTGTTGTAATGTCCTTCAAAAAACCTAACCCCGCCAGAGCCATCGGATCTGACCTGCCAGGGCTTTTCCCGCAAAGGGCCGGAATTTTCTCAACTAATCTGCAGGAGGCAGTCCGTTTCCCTTTGTTGATCAATCTTAGGTTAACATTAGATCTACTCTAGTTATGCAAAATATTGTGTGGGGGTGCGATGCCAGGCTGGGATTATCTTGACGGTGGCTTTCGGGTTGCCGGAGGATTCGCCAGTGTGGACCAGGTCCAGAAAAACCTTGCACCCTGGGTCGGGTTAGATCCGTCTAGAGTTTCAATCGTTTTGAAAGTCACGTGTCTAGTATCTGTAAAAACGCATTTTTCCATCTTAAAAATATATCTAAATTACGCCACATGCTCTCAATGACAAATGCGGAACAACGTGTGTGTGTGTGTGTGTGTGTGTGTGTGTGTGTGTGTGTGAAACTCTCCTCACACTGATCTCATGTGAACCTTGAGACTCTGTATGTGTGTGCGTGCGTGTGTGTGTGTGTGTGTGTGGCCTGGTAAACCCTACGTTATGGGGACAAAATGTCCCCACAAAGATGGCAATATCCGAAATCCTTGTTCGTGTGGGGACATTTTTTGGTCCCCATGAAGAAATCAGCTTATAAATCATACTAAGTGATGTTGTTTGAAAATGTAAAAATGCAGAATGTTTCCTGTGATGGGTAGGTTTAGGGATAGGGTTAGTGTAAGGGAATAGAATATACAGTCTGTACAGTATAAAAATCATTATGTCTATGGAAAGTCCCCATAAAACATGAAAACACAACATGAGTGTGTGTGTGTGTGTGTGTGTGTGTGAAACTCTCCTCACACTGATCACATGTGAACCTTGAGACTCTGTGTGTGTGTGTGTGTGTGAAACTCTCCTCACACTGATCTCATGTGAACCTTGAGACTCTGTCTGTGTGTGTGTGTGTGTGTGTGTGTGTGTGTGTGTGTGTGTGTGTGTGTGTGTGTGTGTGAAACTCTCCTCACACTGATCACATGTGAACCTTGAGACTCTCTGTGTGTGTGTGTGTGTGTGTGAAACTCTCCTCACACTGATCACATGTGAACCTTGAGACTCTGTATGTGTGTGCGTGCGTGTGTGAAACTCTCCTCACACTGATCACATGTGAACCTTGAGACTCTGTATGTGTGTGCGTGCGTGTGTGAAACTCTCCTCACACTGATCACATGTGAACCTTGAGACTCTGTCTGTGTGTGTGTGTGTGTGTGTGTGTGTGTGTGTGTGTGTGAAACTCTCCTCACACTGATCACATGTGAACCTTGAGACTCTCTCTGTGTGTGTGTGTGTGTGTGTGTGTGTGTGTGTGTGTGTGTGTGTGTGTGTGTGTGTGTGTGTGTGTCTCCCGCTCACATGCTCTGGCTGAGGCCCAGCTGTGGAGGCTAACTCACTCTTTTTTTGTGAAAATAAAATCACTTCCTGGAGTTTATTTATATTAGGCTATGCAGACAATTTTATTCTACTGACATGACACAGAATCTACCCTATATTTGTCATTATATTTAGCAAGGCGGGTGGAGATTGCTATTATAATACAGCATCACTTCAGCATCATGGGCTTTGTGTGCACTCATCAAGAGCACAGGCATAAGGCCCAGTTGTGAGAGAGAGCTCTCAGAGCCACAAAGTGACATTTTCACAGATGTTGTAGCCCGAGCTCAGTGATGGATGCAGGACTCTGCAGACTGCGGCCCGTCCTCGGCCAGTGTTCAGCGCTGGTGCCGAGAGCAGAGTAAACAACGGATGATGAACGCCCTACACTGATCATGTCAGGCTTTGCAAATCTCCAGAGGAAACACATACGCTAACGGCACAGTTATCCCTGTACACACACATCCCGGTGTTTCCCCCTTTATTGTTGAATCACGGAAGCTACACTAGTTACTTTTGCCAAGAGATTTATTATGTATACATGTTTCATGTGTCAGACAGAGAGAAACAGGCATATAAGAATATAAGGCTACATGAGAGGAGGTCTTCATTCCCCCTGTCTCTATCTCCTCACCCCATCATGCCTTTGTGTTTCTCTGAGGTGGTACAGTAAAGTTGAGCTTATATACATCACAGAGAGAGGTATAGAAAAACATGTTGTATACCTAATGCTTATGTTTAAAACTGGAATTTACCCCATGCTTTCACATGGTACAGTCCACTATCCACATTAAGAAACTATTTCTCAGTGTATACATTAGTGATATACATATGGTAGATCGGTTGAAACATCCCTTTTCTCGCTAAGAGCATACCTCATCATCACTGGATCTCTCTAAGTGGACATTACCTCTAAGCAAAATATAACTTTACCAGCTCTCTGCTCCGCACACAAGTGCAAACATGGTCTGACCACAAAAATATTATATAATTATAAAGAAAATGAATAAAGAAAAATAATAATAAAGAAAAAACATTAGGCAGTGAATGTTCCAGTTTTCACCGGTTAGAGAGTCGCACTAGACATGGCTCTGTGTGTGTCGGTCTTCTTGACGGTGTGGCCATGGGAGGTCTGGTACGCCACCTTTAGGTCTTGGAAAGTTACGTAGCCGTCGCTGTAGACTCCTTATCGGCAAGATGCTTAAGCTCCTGTCTTTTTATTCATTTCGTTTTTAAAATGTTTGTAATTGTCTACTGGATCACCTTCAGTTAACTGGAAATATTCTGCAATCTTGCCTACCCATTCAGCATCCAATTTCCTATCACCTATCCATAATTTATACAGTTCGACTTCTCTGAGTATGACTCCTTCAAGAGAATCGGTACTTGAGGAGACTGGAGACTGACTAGAGGAAGCTGTTGGTTCGCTGGAAACACGTTCTGCCGAGCCGCTAAATCCACGTAGGTCCGGGTTAATCCAAGTACCTCCTCTTGCCATCGAATGCCCTTCATAAAGAAAATTCTGTCCTATCTCAATCTTGTTTTGATTCTGTCCTTGGGCCATGCCCAGGGCTATAAGAATCAGAGGGAATGTCCGGAAGTTTCTAGCAGATTCAGCTATAACTGATGCAGTGAAATATGTGGTGAGCTTGAGCTCTTCTAGGGTTAGGGAAGTTGGGCGCCTATGAAAAATATCGTTCACATATTTAGCATATCTTTCTTTTTTATCTTTAATATTTTGATCATCTGGTTTACTTCGAAGGTTTCCGTAATCTACTTTGTCTGTCTGTGTCTGAATACAGTCCGTGACTTTATCACTTATCTTTTTATTTCCTATTTGCTCTTGGTCAAGCCGTTTTCCAACAGGATACACATACAGACTTACAGGATGAACAACGTATATCCAGTCTGAGACCATCAGGTATGTGAGCTTTGTTTCTCCATCCTTTGCATAATGACGGATGATACTTCTGACATCTTCTGATGTTCTAATCTCATAACACTCGGAAAGAACATTTAGTCTTTGTTGTTCCGGTATCTCCTTAATGCCATCCAGCATGTCACTTTTTTGTATTCCTTCTATGTTGTTGTTATTTATAATATAATATTGTTGTGTTTCCTCATTTTTTCTCTTTATATTTTTTACCCTTATTACATAATCATTTATGTCCAGGTTGGTTGTGTTTACTTTTTCTGGAAGTGGCAGGTCTGCATGAAAGAAGGCCCAGGACAGAGCTTCAAGGTCATCAATAGCAGTTTTGTCAGCATCGGCTAACTTGTCATAAACATTCTGGTCAATAAATCTGCGTGGCTCATTAGACCAGCCGTATCTGTTGGGATCTTCAGTATTACTTGTTGCTCCTTTACTGCCAGGGTGTTTTAGTGGATTCTTTTTAGGGGTCTGTAGAAAGTTTCTTTCATTAGTAAAAACTTCCTCTCCTCTCCTGCCAGGCTCATTTCTGATAATTACGTCTCCGCTCCGATCGAGGGTTGCCACCACCTTCTTGCTATCATCATTGTGTCTCCATTGCACCCCTTCCTCAAATATGTCTTGGGTGATGATCTCTCCTGTGTGTCGGACCTGGAGCACAGCGTTCCTGAGGTGCAGCTCGGTCGTGATGTTGGCGGTCTCATGGAGTTCCCTCAGCAGGGTTTCAACAAACTCTTGATCTGACCCGACCCCACAGGCCACCACACTTGTTGTTTTGATTCTGTCGCCTGTCCTGAAGGTGTGTTGAATGATTTTGGCGACATCTTGAGCTGTGTACCCTGCCAGCCTCGTCTCTCCAGAGATGTCTCTCTCGCCGTGGCCTACCAGCGTCAGTCTGCTGTCCTCTGACAGAGGCACAGAGGCACCGTGGATCAGTTTGGGTCTCTGGTGTTCATCAAGAGCGTACACAGAGGTAACTGTTGGACGTTTCTCATAGAGAGAAGCAGCAGCTTTTCTGACAGTAGGGTCATCCTGCATAATGAGGATCTGCTGGTGGTCAAACTGTGCGCTATGATCAACCGGTCTTTGTGGAGTTTGGTAGAGAGGAACTGAGTCAGGCTGATTCATGACCTGGTAGATCTGGTGATTCTCCTGGTCTGTTTCTAAGACTGCTTTAAGGCCAGACACAGTTTGCCCATCTTCTGAAACTCTTCCAGATATCTTCACTACAGTGTCGCTGTCTGCTTCTGGTACACACGAGACATTGAACAGGCTGACTATTACTGAGTAATGCGGATCCATGCTGGACTCCTGCTGGACTCTGTCCTCGGTTGGCTTGTCTTTGTCAGGCATGACCAGAAGTGTTTGGCTGTAGCTGTGTGAGATCTCTGAAGCACGCATCTTCTGTTCATCAACATGCTGGAAAATGAACATATATAAAACATTTAATATAAATAAAGATTAGGTCAAGATAATCATTTATGAAACGTGGTATCTCACTCCATTTTTTCTGATGTTGAACTCTTTTAATAACTCGTTTTATTAATTGAACACTGACTGTGGGCAGATTTTTTTTTTTTTTTTATTGCATGAACAACAATTACAGAACATAAACAATAAATAAATAAATAAATAAATAAATAAAAAATACAAAAAAAGGACATAAATAAAAATGCCAGGGTTAAAGATAGACAAATACACAAAACAAAAAATTGAATGAAAACAAAACTAAATGGACCAAACAAACAATAAAAGGCTTTGACATTTCACAAAATCTGAAAAGTATTCAACAAATACATGGTTTTGACAGCTTTTTTGTTTGTACTGTCCTTAATGGAAACCTTATAATTTCTAATTCTTTCAAAAAACAAACAAAAGGTTTCTGATTAGTAAATTTACACCGATGGATATGAAACTTAACTAAAATAATCAAAAGATTAATAATATACGCTTCCTTTTCCATACTCTTTTCATATTGTAAAAAAACAAATATTACATGTTCGTATAGCAAAATAAAATTACATCCCAATTTGTTATTTATAAATTTACAAACCACAACCTTTTGGTGTATTGACAGTGCCAAAAAATATGAGGTACAGTTTCTGGTTGTAAAAAACAAAATGAACAATTTATATCTATGTCTTTGTTAAATTTGGATAGAAAATGTTTAGCAGGGTAAAATTTATGCAGTATCTTAAATGAAATTTCCTTGACCTTATTTGTAATAATATATTTATTATTTATTATACAACCAGACCTTATTCCAATTAATATTTCCAATAAACCTTGACCAATAGGAAATGACATATGGTTTAATGACAAGCTCTTTTTGAAAAAGGGAACGTATAGCCTTATTATTTTTGCTTGTCGAAAAACAAACTTTACCACAAAACGTATCAGCTAGATGCAATAAAGACATACGTTTAGAGTATGTAATACCTCTACATAAAGAGACAACACCTGAAGAAATAGTACCAATTACAGAGGCAAATTCTTTAGGGGAAACTTTTTCTTTCCCACTCTACAGATAAAGCGTTGTTGAAATCCGGTTCGCGTTAGCCTGGTTCTACCAGACTCTCGTACATTTCATTTGTACAGAGAGTCTGGCCTCGCTCCATTGAGAAACGTTTACTTCCTTGTAGGCGGGTTCTCTGTTAAAGTTCAAAACTATTGGATCTGCCCAGAGTCACTCAGGATCTGCCATAGCCAATCGCTAACGTGTGGTCGTGACGTATGTCATGCGCCGAAACCGGCTGGAAACAACAAGTCCGAATTCCATATTCATAAATCTAAATATCTAAATGCTAAACCTCTCTTTCTTATATTTGTGAAAGAATTTTAAAAATACCTCTTTTCAATTAAGTTGTCTGAGAACAAAAAAAGCCTTAAAAACATTATCTGTTTGTAATTATTTTCCTTTTTTCAGTGTCATGTAATTCTCTTAACTTGTTCATGTTTATTTTATATTATCCCCTTACGGTTTTATTTTTGTTTTGTTTTTATTCTTATTTTTTGTTTGTTTTTGTATTATGCTTTCTGTTATTACTTGTGTATTGTTTTAAGCAATAAAAAAAAACAAGTCCGAATGATCAGAGGATTATGTTTAGAATAAGATGTCTGTCAACGAGAGCTGCATGTTTTGTTCATCGAATTTAAGAGTTCAAGGAACAATTCTAAATGTATATTTGACACTAAGGACAGTGATGTATTCAGTCAACTGTCGAAGCTGGGTGTAATCATTAACAATACGCCGCTGCGGTCGTTTCGGATCTGCCGCAAATGCTGTACAGTGATCATCGTGCACGCCGAGCTGCCCAGCACCAACTCCTAACCTTTCTGCCTCCCTCACTTGGTCCTCCATTAGTGCAACAAGAAGAGACGACAACAACTATCGGCTTTGCATCCTATCGTTCGCCTTAGCTAACTCATTCACCACTAGCGGAGTGAGCTGGAAAATTAAACTTTTCCCGAACCCCGTGGGGAGGAGGGCCACAACATCATGGCCACCAACAACACTTAGCAAACATTGATCTTGCTCCGGCTTTAACTTCTGGATATTCGGCAGTTTTGCAACAACGGACCGAATAGATTTTCTCACGTCTTTCTCCGCTGCCATTACTGAACTCCAACTCAAACTGACGCGCTACATCAACGTCATCGTTCTCAGCCACTCCCTCTGTTCGCTGATTGGACCGGTAAAAAAATTATTTCTGGAAACCAAAGTCTACAGCACAATCCCAGACGTAGTACTGAAGGAAAATAAAATTGAGCGGAAGTGCGTAGGAGGGCGGAGCCAGGCTAGGTTCGCGTACCTCGAAGTGATAAAATAAAATTCTCTATCAAATTTATAGGCAAGACAAGGCATAAAATTTTTTTTTGTTTGGTTCCGGTTTCCGACCGACCCTGTCAATTTATGTGCGACCCAAATTTATTTTAGGAGCTTGGGGAAGAAATAATAAAAATTTAATAAATACTCAAATAAAAAACTGAGGCGAACTACATTTTACGTTTTTGTACAGCACCGTATTTTTATAGCACGCGATGCAAGATGCCTGTTGTCCTCCAGCAAAACAAACGAGGCAGCTACATGGTCGTTCACACATCGTTCGTCAAACTGAACTATAATACATATACAAGTCTTTTTTTCTTTCTTTTTTTTTGAATGCACTTTTATTCATATACGCACACATACAAATGCATGCATTCATAGGCACGCACACACCACTTGATGCGTTAAAGAGTAACCTCCATCCGCCTCCCAAGTTTCATTAAAAATCATCCCAAATCCCAATACCCTCTTCTGCTGTCTACCACTTCTTTCGCCATGTATTTGTTCGTTTCTTTTATTATTTTATGCAATCCAAAACACTCTAACCTGCCACGCTTCGTATCTCCAGAGCCCGTCTAACTTGTCCGCGACAAATGGATTTTTGAAGGACAAGTAAAAGAGAATTTTACTTGCCCGAACGGACAAGTAGCCTGATTAGAACATCAATAACAAACAAAAAAATAACTAGGGAATCACCAAACCGAGAGAATGATTCTGATTTTATTAGATTTATTGTAGGTTGCGATCGATTGTGGATAATAAATATATTAGCCTACTGACGGTGAGGTGCGCTGTTGACGCTCGCGCAGCCTCTCGAGGAGAAATCTACACACATGAGCGCAGCACACACACACACACACTCAGTTAACAACATACTGCCTATAAACAAATCTAAATGTGGAGTTTCTATATTTTAACATGTGTTAAACAGCCTCAATTATTTTTCCTGAATACCATTACGATTGAAAATGTGACATTGATTTCCTACAACAGTTCAATAAACAGTTAAAATTAAGTCACTTACATTTTAGATGCAATATTGGCTGTTTTTGTTCTGTTTCAGCAGCGAAAATAGTTCCAAACAAAAATCACAGCAGAACCACGGCGCATCTCACAGGAACACTCGACCTGTTTTCATTACTGAATGATTCAGCATTTTGACCGAATCGGTTGAGTCAAAGATTCAATGACCCATTCATAAACATCTGTCTCATCTTGAATGAATCAACCGTTTAAACGAATCGTTTGAATTAATGAATCAATGACTCACTCATTAATACGGCCGCCTGCCGCCACCTATTGGCAGTTTAGTGTTATGTTTATAAGTAGCCTAGTACAGTGGTTTTCAAACCTGTCCTGGAGGACCCCCAACACTGCACGTTTTCTTTGTCTCCCTAATCAAACACAACTGATTCAACTCATCAGCTCATTAACCCATGTGATAATGAGCTGATGAGTTGAATCAGTTGTGTTTGATTAGGGAGACAAAGAAAACGTGCAGTGTTGGGGGTCCTCCAGGACAGGTTTGAAAACCACTGGCCTAGTATACTTCTTTCCAATGTTTCTTATTTGTACATTTAAATCAATTTCATAACATTATTTTATGCAATTGTAATTTTTCAGTGTAAATTATTTAATTTGATCAGCCCTACCTAGGGTAACAGTATGCTTCATCTTTCATTTTAAATTCCTAAATTTGATCAATAAATTCAATTATTTAGAATAAGGCGACACTATAGGGCATTTAATAAGATTGAGGGAGGGGATGCCCTTCAAAGGTGCAGATATTACAATATGCCAATTTAAATAGCAAAGCTGATTGAACACTGATGAGAATATTGCTTCAGAATAAATAAATAAAATAAAATAAAAATCAACTTTTTTGATGTGAATGACAGATTTACTTGTTCGGAGGGCAAGCACATGAAAAGGCTTAAGGTCGAGCCATGAATAATTTCCTACCTATCTGTTGCTGCCACTGAAAAAAAAAAAAAAAAAAAAAAAAAAAAATCCCTACCGACCCATGACCTCAAGTGGCAAAAAAACCGGAACCAAACTTTTTTTTTTTTTATGCCCAAGTAGTTTGTTTAGGCATGGTTTGTTGGGAAATTACAAACCTGCGCACACATATTCAAACGAATTTAACTATAGAATCAATGTTTAATGCGCATGTGAACGCCATCGGGTCACAGGTTCGCGTTTAAAGTCTGTTTAGAGAGAACGCCGTCGTCTTAGTGGCCCCTAATGTAATAACAAATGATCATTTTGCTGGAAGTGAATCAATCAAAACCAACTTTAGCTGGAAATAACATTATTCAAAAATCGCTATAAAGCCAAAACAATCTCTGTTACCGTAAATTGTATGTTTATCTCTGTAAAGCTGCTTTGAAACAATCTCCATTGTTAAAAGCGCTATATAAATGAAGATGACTTGACTTGACTTGAAACAGGGAAATTGAAGTATGAAAGGAATTCATCATAAGTCATTAAATACCCCTGATAATTCAACAACTGTCCAACCACAAGAATGCCCTCATCAAACCAAGCTTTCAAAAATATACTCTTATGTTTGTACAAAATATTACCATTATTCCTGGGGCCGTATTCACAAAGAATTTTATCTTACCACTAGGAGTACTCCTAAATCGCACTAAAATATTTTAGCTAGGAGTTTTCTCTTAAAAGTTATTCACAACGCCTTTCAGACCTACTCTTAGTAAGGAAAAATGACAACTCCTAAACTAAGAGTGAGTCTTCGTTGCTATGGATGACGTCACTTCTCATGCACGAGCTTCCTCGCAGTGATCACGGTGATTGGTTGTTAGATGACAGGGCCATCATGCGGATCATAACACAGACGCAACAAATCATGGATTTAGGACATCTAAATATGTCTGTGTCCTACACAAAATAATAATAGTAATGTCATCGAAATGTTTGTGCAGGCCCCAGTGAAGTGTAATTCTAACAAGGCAGAGAGAGAGAGAAGTCGTGAATTAAATTAAATTAAATCAAGGTAGCCTAATACCCCAATGAAAACCGCCACTTGCCTAATAATGAAAAAACGACACTTGCATTAACACTTGCTTGGTTAATTGACATCCTATTAGCCTAAATAGACTACTTAAAGCAAGGAAATGTTGCTCCTATTGAAGTAATGTAATGGTGTGTTCACACCGAACGCGAATAAAGCGTCAAATACGCGTCTATCGCTTGAACATTCGCTCGAGTTCAAATTTTTCAACTTGCGCGGAAGACATTTGCGGCAAACGCGTCGCCCCAATTCGCGTCATTTGCAACGCCCGGCGCGAATGATGCGCCTATTCGCGTCTTTGCATTGATTTTGTAATCTACTCGCGCAAATAATTAAATTCGCGTTCGGTGTGAACACACCATAATAGTTGATGACGGTGGATTATGAACTCGCCAAAACGGAAAAGAAAGCCCAACTGGACGCAGGATCAGTTACTGCTGCTGGCCCAAAAACATAATCAAAGTGAAATTCGGCACTGGGATATCAAGCAAAACTAAGCGTGAAAATGGGAGAGGATTTGTTTGCAGATCAATGCCGCATTCCCGCTTGTGTCGCGGACCCTAACGACTGCGAGAGGCGGTATGCGCTACAATCCTTTGTGAATAGGTCTTAGTGAGTTAGGAGTCCTCTCGACTTCTTTTAAGCTGTCCCAGACTTAGGTGCTACTTTTAGGGCTACATGCTTCGTGAATTACTCTTAGTGAAAAAAATTAGGAGTACTAAAGTTAGGAGTGACACGCCCATTATTTTTAGGAGTTGCTCCTAAATTTGCCAGTTAGGAGCTACTTTTAGCCTTAAAATTCTTTGTGAATACGGCCCCAGATGTAATAATGATGTGGAGAAAAATTATGCTTGTAAATTAACTTCCAAGCCAAAAGTGCTTGCCTATGAAAAGCTGACAGTTTAACTGGAAGTTTCTCGATTCTGTAGTCACACATAAGCAAAAATGGAAGACCACCAAGTTTGTCACAAAACAATTTAGAAATTATATTCCACACAGAATCAGTGTTTTTTAGAAAATATTTCAACCAGTTAATTTTGAAAGTATTATTTAAAATAGAAAAATCCAAATAATCAAGCCCACCATTTTTATATGAATTAACAATTACAGATTTTGTACTAATGTAGTGTATACGGTTTTTCCACAAAAAACGCAGCATAATTTGATCGATTATCTTATTTATTTTATTATCCGAGTATATTGAGGAAGCTACATAAGTAAGCCTAGAAATACCTTCCGCTTTAGCCAGCAGAACACGCTCTTTAAGAGACAAGTCCCTCTGCAACCAAATATTAAACCTATTCTTTACTTTTCTAATCACCAGGGCCAAAATTATGTGAGATTCTCGCCTGCTCATTTTTAGTAATAACCATACCCAAATAAGTGGGTGCATCCTTTACAGGGATATTACAAATAGTTCTGGAATGGCAACTTTTTAAAGCAAATAATTCACATTGTTGTAAATTAAGGCAAAGACCTGAGGCACTGGAAAAAATTTCAATGATCTTGACAGCTGACTGAATTTGTTCAACATTTTTTCTGGAAAAGAGCTGTGTCATCAGCCAACTGACTTATCAAGACACTTCTCTCTTCAACTTGGATTCCTTTAAAATTGGATGATTTAATAAAGTGACAAAACACCTAAGAAAAAGGTAAACAGAAACTGGGCAGCCTTGTCTAACTCCAAATCTTTGAGTAGTGCCATTATTTAATTTCACAGAACTATTTTCCCCTGCATAAAGAGTTTTCATGGCATTACAGAAATAAGCCCCAAACCCAAAGTGTTCTAAACAGTAGAAAATAAAAGGATGCTCAACAGAATCAAAGGCTTTGAAAAAATCTAAAAAAAAGTATAAAGCTATCATCTTTTATAAGGTCAGAATAATCAATAAGATAAAAAATAAGTCTAATATTGTTACATATGTGACGGTTTCTCATAAACCCAGATTGATTTTCATCAATAATGGAATCTAATTCTAATTTGAATCTTTGGGCAAATATCTGAGCAAATATTTTATAGTCATTATTTAACAGACTAATGGGCCTCCAATTATCAATAAGCAACAAATCTTTCTTGGGCTTAGGAATCAAACAAATTATACCTTGCGTCATAGTTGTAGGAAGCTGTGAGCACTGTAAGCTTTCAGATACTTCAAAAAGAAACGGGGCAAGAATCTCAGAAAACTGCTTATAGAACTCAGTGGTAATTCCATCATTACCGGGTGATTTATTACATTTTAAACGTTCAATAGCTTGCTTAATTTCCGTAATAGTTATTGGAAAATCACATAATTTTTTGTCCCCCTCAGTAATTGTTTCAACATTCCTAAGCTGTTTACAAAAATAAGTCATATTATGCTCACTGAATTTAGAAGTATATAATTTGGAGTTATAATCATAGCAAAAGCTAGAAATTGTGTCAACATTATCTGTAATAGATCCATTAATGTTCATTTTAGAAACAGAATTTAGTTTAGCCCTTGACTTTTCAAGATTAAAAAAATAAGCAGACATCTGTTCTCCATGCTCTAACCATTTTTGCCTTGATCGAATAAAAGCACCTTGTGCTCGCATTCTGTACATATTATCAAGCTCATTTTGCAGCTCTGTTAGACGCAGTCTCTGTCCTTCTACCAGGTCCACCGCAGAAATGTTAGAAATAGCTACGATTTCACTAACAACTTTCTCTTCCATAAGACGTTGTGATTTAACTAATGTGCTACTAGACTTCCTCAAATATTTTCCAATCTCAAATTTTAATAATTCCCTATTATGACTAAACAACCCTTCCTTTTTAGCTTTAATCCAATAATAATTAATGAGTTTTTCCAATCCCTGTTTAACTGCACTTAATTTAAGCAAAGAACTATTCATTTTCCAGTATGAATTATACTTGTTACAATTTGTGTTTGGAGAAATATTAATTGTGATTAATATGGCCTTATGGTCAGTTAATGGTGTTGGTAAAACATTAACCAAAATATTGTTCCCATCAAAATGGTTAGAAACAAGCCAAAAATCAATCCTAGAACGTCTACTGCCATCCTTGTTACTCCAAGTATACACAATATCATCTAAATTTTTTTCTCTCCATATATCAATCAGATGAAATCTATTCATAAACAGTTTCAAATTTGTATTTAAATTTGAAGGTCGTCTTGGAGGCCACCTATCTATTGATCTAAACAACATTGAAATCACCCCCTATAATTAAAGGTGGGGTATGTGATTTTCTTTTTTGACCATTTTTTCAAAATCACTTGAAATCCTATTCGTAACCCACTTACTGGCTGTAAATTAGAAGCACTGAAATGAAAATTAAGCAATTTAATCATCTGTGGAACGGGCAGGACTCGAAAAACCCCAACCAATCATTTTCAAGACCACCTAGAATCATTGGACAGAAAATGTGTCAATCAAACGGTCTTACCATGCCCCCCTCCACCCACCCACCCCCCTCGTGCGCCTGTCCCGTTCGTGCGCATACTCAAAGCTCGTGACCCAGTCAAAAGGAAGTGCAAGTTGCCCCGGTACAGAGAGAGAGAGAGAGAGAGAGAGAGAGAGAGAGAGAGAGAGAGAGAGAGAGAGAGAGAGAGAGAGAGCATCTGAGTTTTCACTCGTGCTTGATTGCGCGTTCATATTTTTCGAATGGGTGGAGTCAGGGCCAGCGTTGGATGAGAGAAGGTAGGACCTTATGAGTTGTGTATTTTCAAAATCTGCCGGCCGTTTTCCAAATCACATACCCCACCTTTAAATAAGAATCCGGAAATTTGGATAACCAATGTGTAAGTCTTTCCTCCAACATACATAATAACTGGTCATTATCAGATTTACAAATATATCCATAGATATTAACTACTATAAAAATTACACTAAAACATTTTATAATTAAGCAGTAAAGTGGCCATTATCATCAATATCCGAATGCTAAACCTCACCTCTATAGTTATTTTTCAGGCAAGAAACCCCTGCTGAGTGTTCTGTTCCATGAGACAGCCAAATATCACTACCCCATTGTGATCTCCAAAAATTAACATCAGAAGCAATAGAGTGAGATTCTTGAAAAAATACAAAGTCATTATTAAACCTTTTAGTGAACAAAAACAAAGCCTTACGCTTAACGTTTTCTCTTAAACCCCTGGCATTCAAAGATATAATGGAAAAAGACATACAACAAAGTTAACTCTGACACCAAAAGAACTTGTAACCTCTTATAACAGTCAGTATATTAAAATAAAGTTGGCAAAAAGGTCAACCACATAATGTAGCACCATGAAGACTTGTATTTTGTGCAAATAAGCATCTCTTCAATAAAATAAAATAAAAGAAATTAAATAAATACAAATTCTCTCGCTTCAACCACTGAAACAGTAACTGTCCAAAAGTGCAGATATACCAGATCACGCAAACACGCGTCTTATTTCCTCAACTCTTCAACAGAAGTCAACACGTCTTCAACAGCATTAGTTCCCAACTCAGTCGACCGTGAGGATAATTTCACCTTGCCCTTGCACAAAGGCTCTGCCTCCAACAAAGTAAGCAGTTTTCCCCGCCACTCGAGCTTTTTGAACTTCCGGCCACAACTTCATCCTTCTCTCGCGATCTCCTTTGGAAAAGTCCTCTCTGAACTGCAAACCCTTGTCCCGCAAATACGAGGAGCCTTTGGCAGCCTTCCAAACTGCATCTCTGTAAGAGCGCGTGGAAAACTGTAGTATGGTTGCTCTAGGCCTAC
The DNA here is from genome assembly GCF_029890125.1 of Rhinichthys klamathensis goyatoka. NCBI lineage: Eukaryota > Metazoa > Chordata > Actinopteri > Cypriniformes > Leuciscidae > Rhinichthys > Rhinichthys klamathensis. The sequence goes on from NW_026607047.1 coordinate 33,518, forward strand.
CACTACTCTGTTGCGCACTCCCGAGACGGTCAACAACATCAATGGCACCTGGAAGCTTATCACTTTCGCTGGGAAGAATAGCTCGACAAATCTTGATGACTTCTAGACGAATATTTTCATCAGCTGCCTCTGGAATGCCTATGATCTTCAGATTGCGCCGTCTCATGTAGGTTTCTAGATCATCCATTCTTCTCTCCATTTTGTTAACTGGCTGTTCAATTTGATCCACGCGCCGCTCCAAGCACACCACCATTGCAGTGACAGTTTTTAAATCAGACGACACAGCATCCACTTTTTCTCTCAGGTCGGATATCTTTCGATCTATCGCGTCAGAGCGGCAGTTAATCAGCTGCGTTATGTTCGCCAGCTGAAAGGAAATATCAACACTCGTATTATCACTGGCCTTTTTTTTTAGCAGCTGGTGGCTTGCTTGGAGTAGCAGGCAGAGCTGGGAACTCCTCTTCTGCCAGGCTAAATGAATCCTCTTCGCTCATGCTGACAACATAGTCATGCCCAGTGCTAACCACTGAGATTGTGCTTGTGCTAGGAGCACTAGCATTACCCTTTTCCTTTTCAGAACACGCCGAAAGCCCTCGTTTACGAACCATGGTGAAGCAAAAAGAAGTTGTAAAAGATGCAACAGGCTGTTACAACTCAATAAAGAACCAGAACATCTAATTTCTGCTTATAAGCAACATTTATAGGACAACTTGGTGCAAGCACTCAAAATTGCGACCGTTCAGGCTGCCATCTTGGTCACGCCCTCCTGTGGGCAGAAATATGTGTCACCAGAAACTGAATTTAGATTTGAATTTGAATTGCTCAATTTAAATTAACGAATCATTTTAATTTATTAATTCCAGTAATTTTTTAACTGACTGTAAAATTATGAAATTGAATAAATTTGCTATGAAACTGAGTTTGTTCCTCACTGAAAATCCATCCATCGTCAACCACTTATCCTGCGTGCAGGGTCTCTGGGGGCTGGAGCCAATCCCGGCTCACATCGGGCGAGAAGCGGGATACACCCTGGACAGGTCGCCAGTCCCTCGCAGGGCCACACATAGACACACAACCACTCACATTCACACCCAAGGACAATTCTAGAGACACCACAGGGCTCCAGACTAACTTTTCCACTGGTTGCACTGGTGCTACCAACTTTCTCAGTTGGTCGCACCACCGTATGATTTGGTTGCACCTTTTTTTCTTTTTTTGCTACATGCCATGGGATTAATCAATGTATGCTGAAGAAACAGTGGTCTTAATCTGCATACCCTAGTTTTGCACTGATATAAAAACACTGACAGTGACACAAGACCTCATGTTAGCAAAATGTTTTAATCTTTTAACTCTCAAAAAAACTATTAAAAAAACATGTATGTTCTTTAATGTTTGATTATAATTTTACATAAGGATGGGCATTGATAAGATTTTATCAATAATAAAGCCACTGATGATTCTGATTATCGATCCGATTCTTTAACGATTCTCTTATCGATTCTTGATCTCACTTTGTGGAAAAATGTAGTCATATGCTTTTCAAAAAAACAAGTGGGTTTATTTATTTTAAAGCTTAAGCTTGAGTAAGCAAACTGTACTTCTGATGTAATTTATGTAATAGTTATACACCGATTCAGACGTCTCCTGAGTTCACTGTTGGAAAGATCAGTTGTTTTAACCATTCATTAAAATTAATCGGTTCAAAGGAGTCATTATTTCGCGAATTGGACGTTTCATGGCCGATTTTTTTGTCCCAGTCCAGTCCTGCTGCCTGGAATAGCCAAGGTTCAAACCCACGACCTTCTTGCTGTGAGGCGACAGTGCTAACCACCGCGCACCCCTCACTGACAATTAATCTTAATTTACTTTCACATTAAGTTTTCACAAGTCAAATTCAAATTGTTGAAACACACATCCGGGTCCTTGAGGAGGATCAATCAAGTGCAGACTTTTTTACCCTTTCTGTCACTCTTCTAAAAACTGTGTGCGTCTAACCATCAGTGGTGGAATGTAACGAAGTACAAATACTTAGTTACTTTACTTAAGTAAATTTTTCACGTATCTGTACTTTACTTAAGTAGAATCAATAGTGCATACTTTTTACTTTTACTTCGTTACATTTTGCAGCAATTATTATACTTTCTACTCCACTACATTTCTACAATGTTCTGTTACATTTTCGTAAAATTTTCTGATCAGTTTCCCCTGTCAAAACGTCGTCCTGACCGTCCATTCATCGCACGTTTCTGTCTCTCCAGTGAAGTTTGGTTGCCATAGATATATCAACCCGGTCACACTAAATGCGTCTCTATAGCACGCAGTGTGTTTATCGTGCAATTTATACGCGTTTTTACATGCATAGGAAACGCATTGGTAGGTTTAGTAGTGATGTGGGGTGCGTGTGTATTATACGTTTGGTTAGGATTAGTATGGCAAGCCAAGAGGTTCAGAATTACGCCATAAATGAATCGCGTTTACAGCCAAACGCCGTCATATACGGCGTTTTAACATAATATGTGTGTTTATATATATATATACAGTATATAGGCTATATACCGTATATAGTAAGCTTGATGTGTATATTGCCTAATTGCAAGCTTGTTCAGAAATGGTGACAAAAACTTAAAATATAACTGCTTTTCCATCATATTGAACATCATTATATGAGTATTAGGTTGAATGAGTTAGAATTAACTGTTTTATTAATCATTAGAATATAGACATTAAGAGAACAAATTGTTATGCAAGTACTTTTACTTTTAATACTTAAAGTACATTTCAAATCAGGTACTTTTTACTTAAGTAGGGTTGTCATTGTGGTACTTCTACTTTTACTAAAGTAAACATGTCTCTGGTTATTTGTACTTTTACTTAAGTACTGAGATTCAGTACTTCCTCCACCACTGCTAACCATTTTACAAAGAGGACCAGAAATGTTTCAAATGTTGATTTGATTTGCTTCACAACCGAAGTGCAAGGATGGGATGATACTGAACCTTAAGTTTGCCATTTTTGTGTTCCTTTACTCTTTATTTAGCATGTTAGCCTGTTGAACTTGATGCCGATCTATGAATACGATTGTCTCAGCCAGCACAACTGGATCACCGACCACTTTGACATAATGTTGAGAGATTAATTCATTAAGGACTGAATGCATGCAAGAACTGAGATACTGACAGAATAAGCACTTTAACTTTTGATACTTAAGTACATTTAATATGGAATACTTTTATACTTGAGTATAATGTTGAGGATGTCTTGGTAAATACGGCATGTATTGTAAAAGACAATTGTTCAGCGTTTAGTGCAAACAGTGGCAGAGTTGTTGCCCTCTGAACAGCATGCTCGGGATTTACATCCTGGTCAGGGCGAGCGCTCCACAGTAGCTCTACTATTGTTTCTTTTCTTCTCCTAAGGAGGAAAATAATGAATGTGACTGAGCAAGGTATTTCCCTCGAGTCTCAACTATAACTCCTGCTGCTAAATGCTGTCTCACCGATTTCTCCTAGAGAATTACAGTAGGGCCTACAGGTTTGTAGCCTGATATATTATTATTATTATTACTACTGCTATTATTAATTAAATTAATTTACACATACTTCTTCCCGTAGATTTGGATTCCAGTATTGAATTCAGTTCTCCTAAACTCAGTGGTGTTTACTGATTCTTCTTCTAAAGTCCACCAACCTGTTCCTCCTGAGGGTCACAGGATGTAAAGCCCTCCTCACACTGCTGCAAATGACCCTGCACACTCTGGTCAATGTCCACCCTGAAAGAAGATCAACATGTCTATTATAGAGGCTGCGTTCACACAATAATTACACAAATGCATTAGAACCTGAGAAAGACCATGTGAAAAGTTAATGACTTAAGATTGAGAGTGCCTTCCCTAAGAAAGAAGAATAACAACACATTGGTATAAATTAAATACTTTGCAAAATTAAACATTTTATTTGTATAAAAATGTCAATCCTTATTGACTCTGAAAGATATGATATACTGTAAGATCTTGGTTATTATTATTCCATACTATGATCGATATGTCTACTTGTGTTTTGTTTTTATTTAAACTGAATAAATAATCCACAGATTAAGTTAATCATCGAAGGTCTTGTTTTGTTCAACTAATTGTCCTGGGGATTCTTTCACAACCTCGATCATAACTTTTAAGAATGTTTTAAAACTACCTCGGAGATGAACTGCTTTTTAAAGTTAGAATCTGCTACAATAATCGAATGAACCAAAGAAGAGTAGGCGACAGGCGCTCACGGCGAGACTCGTCTTTTCAGCGGCATCGCTGCAGTGGTTTGGTCCGCACCACAGACTGTATAACACAGGTGTAGCCACCGTGAGGTCACCCGTTGGTTTGTGGACTGCCGTTTTGGAGCCTTGAGTTTGATATAGTGACCGTCGCCATCTTTGATTTTTGAAACCAAGTGACCATATTAGGACAAAAGGGTGGAGCTGTGGACGGATATGCGTTACTATGCCTCACAGGTTGCCGTGGTAGCGACTTGTCAATCAGCTTGTAGCCCCGCCCTAAAGCCTCCACTGCTTTCTGGTCTATGTTCCTCTAAATGGGACCATAATTTACTAAATGAACTTCATGCTGTGTTGAAGAAGACTTGAAACTAGCGACTGAGACCATAAACTCGTTAGGAAAGTGTTTACTGAGGTGATAAATCAGCTGAGAAGTAGCCTCATTTTCTCATAGACTTCTATACAATCACACTTCTTTCGGCAGCCGGTCGTTAGCTTTAAGCACTGGCTTCACTTTTCAGACCGAGAGGTTCCTGCTTGTTCTGCCTGAGAGTTTGAATGAAAGTACTTTCGCAGATTTGAACCAAAAAGCTTAGATGAGAACAAAGAGTAAGTGCATCCTCACCTGCTGCTGGATCTCTTAACTCTGGCCCCATGGATGGATGTGTCCCTAAGAGGATAAAACAGTTCTTGTTTTATTTATATTCCCTTGATTAAAAACACACTATAACAAACAGATGTGTAACCAAGTAAAGTACCAGTGCTGACACTAGAGCCTGACTGATAGACATCTAGATGGCGCTGAGTATAGCTGCCTCGTGTTAGGTGCGCTTTGCTTTGTTCTTGTGTGTTAATTCAGTGTCCGGCTGTGATTCCTGGTGCTCTTTATTATTCTTATATAACTTGCATTGTTTTATTCCATATTTATTAGGTCATAACGCAATTTTTTATCGCATGTTAACACTGGCTCAACGTTGCTCACTGGCTCTGAATACACATAGGCCTACAGTCTAACAATGGGTCACAGAAGGGGTGTTAGTCAGCCAGCAAATAACCCTCCCGAACAAGCAGTGGAGGGAGTCTTCGCACGGCTCTCTCAGGTGAAGGGAGGCCGCGCTCCACCAGTGAACGGCAGGCTCTCTCAGGTGAAGGGAGGCCGCGCTCCGCCAGTGAACGGCAGGCGCTCTCAGGTGAAGGGAGGCCGCGCTCCGCCAGTGAACGGCAGGCTCTCTCAGGTGAAGGGAGGCCGCGCTCCGCCAGTGAACGGCAGGCTCTCTCAGGTGAAGGGAGGCCGCGCTCCGCCAGTGAACGGCAGGCGCTCTCAGGTGAAGGGAGGCCGCGCTCCGCCAGTGAACGGCAGGCGCTCTCAGGTGAAGGGAGGCCGCGCTCCGCCAGTGAACGGCAGGCGCTCTCAGGTGAAGGGAGGCCGCGCTCCGCCAGTGAACGGCAGGCTCTCTCAGGTGAAGGGAGGCCGCGCTCCGCCAGTGAACAGCAGGCTCTCTCAGGTGAAGGGAGGCCGCGCTCCGCCAGTGAACGGCAGGCGCTCTCAGGTGAAGGGAGGCCGCGCTCCGCCAGTGAACGGCAGGCTTTCTCAGGTGAAGGGAGGCCGCGCTCCGCCAGTGAACAGCAGGCGCTCTCAGGTGAAGGGAGGCCGCGCTCCGCCTATGAACGGCAGGCTCTCTCAGGTGAAGGGAGGCCGCGCTCCGCCAGTGAACGGCAGGCTTTCTCAGGTGAAGGGAGGCCGCGCTCCGCCAGTGAACGGTAGGCTCTCTCAGGTGAAGGGAGGCCGCGCTCCGCCAGTGAACGGCAGGCTCTCTCAGGTGAAGGGAGGCCGCGCTCCGCCAGTGAACGGCAGGCTCTCTCAGGTGAAGGGAGGCCGCGCTCCGCCAGTGAACGGCAGGCTCTCTCAGGTGAAGGGAGGCCGCGCTCCGCCAGTGAACGGCAGGCTCTCTCAGGTGAAGGGAGGCCGCGCTCCGCCAGTGAACGGCAGGCTCTCTCAGGTGAAGGGAGGCCGCGCTCCGCCAGTGAACGGCAGGCTCTCTCAGGTGAAGGGAGGCCGCGCTCCGCCAGTGAACGGCAGGCTCTATCAGGTGAAGGGAGGCCGCGCTCCGCCAGTGAACGGCAGGCTCTCTCAGGTGAAGGGAGGCCGCGCTCCGCCAGTGAACGGCAGGCGCTCTCAGGTGAAGGGAGGCCGCGCTCCGCCAGTGAACGGCAGGCGCTCTCAGGTGAAGGGAGGCCGCGCTCCGCCAGTGAACGGCAGGCGCTCTCAGGTGAAGGGAGGCCGCGCTCCGCCAGTGAACGGCAGGCGCTCTCAGGTGAAGGGAGGCCGCGCTCCGCCAATGAACGGCAGGCGCTCTCAGGTGAAGGGAGGCCACGCTCCGCCAGTGAACGGCAGGCTCTCTCAGGTGAAGGGAGGCCGCGCTCCGCCAGTGAACGGCAGGCTCTCTCAGGTGAAGGGAGGCCGCGCTCCGCCAGTGAACGGCAGGCGCTCTCAGGTGAAGGGAGGCCGCGCTCCGCCAGTGAACGGCAGGCGCTCTCAGGTGAAGGGAGGCCGCGCTCCGCCAGTGAACGGCAGGCTCTCTCAGGTGAAGGGAGGCCGCGCTCCGCCAGTGAACGGCAGGCTCTCTCAGGTGAAGGGAGGCCGCGCTCCGCCAGTGAACGGCAGGCGCTCTCAGGTGAAGGGAGGCCGCGCTCCGCCAGTGAACGGCAGGCTCTCTCAGGTGAAGGGAGGCTGCGCTCTGCCAGTGAACGGCAGGCTCTCTCAGGTGAAGGGAGGCTGCGCTCTTCCAGTGAACGGCAGGCGCTCTCAGGTGAAGGGAGGCCGCGCTCCACCAGTGAACGGCAGGCTCTCTCAGGTGAAGGAAGGCCGCGCTCCGCCAGTGAACGGCAGGCGCTCTCAGGTGAAGGGAGGCGGCGCTCCGCCAGTGAACGGCAGGCTCTCTCAGGTGAAGGGAGGCCGTGCTCCGCCAGTGAACGGCAGGCGCTCTCAGGTGAAGGGAGGCCGCGCTCCGCCAGTGAACGGCAGGCTCTCTCAGGTGAAGGGAAACCGCGCTCCGCCAGTGAATGGCAGGCGCTCTCAGGTGAAGGAAGGCCGCGCTCCGCCAGTGAACGGCAGGCTCTCTCAGGTGAAGGGAGGCCGCGCTCCGCCAGTGAACGGCAGGCTCTCTCAGGTGAAGGGAGGCCGCGCTCCGCCAGTGAACGGCAGGCTCTCTCAGGTGAAGGGAAGCCGCGCTCTGCCAGTGAACGGCAGGCTCTCTCAGGTGAAGGGAGGCCGCGCTCCGCCAGTGAACGGCATGCGCTCTCAGGTAAAGGGAGGCCGCGCTCCGCCAGTGAACGGCAGGCGCTCTCAGGTGAAGGGAGGCCGCGCTCCGCCAGTGAACGGCAGGCGCTCTCAGGTGAAGGGAGGCCGCGCTCCGCCAGTGAACGGCAGGCGCTCTCAGGTAAAGGGAGGCCGCGCTCCGCCAGTGAACGGCAGGCTCTCTCAGGTGAAGGGAGGCCGCGCTCCGCCAGTGAACGGCAGGCTCTCTCAGGTGAAGGGAGGCCGTGCTCCGCCAGTGAACGGCAGGCGCTCTCAGGTGAAGGGAGGCCGTGCTCCGCCAGTGAACGGCAGGCGCTCTCAGGTGAAGGGAGGCTGCGCTCCGCCAGTGAACGGCAGGCGCTCTCAGGTGAAGGGAGGCCGCGCTCCGCCAGTGAACGGCAGGCGCTCTCAGGTGAAGGGAGGCCGCGCTCCGCCAGTGAACGGCAGGCGCTCTCAGGTGAAGGGAGGCCGCGCTCCGCCAGTGAACGGCAGGCTCTCTCAGGTGAAGGGAAACCGCGCTCCGCCAGTGAACGGCAGGCTCTCTCAGGTGAAGGGAGGCCGTACTCCGCCAGTGAACGGCAGGCGCTCTCAGGTGAAGGGAGGCCGCGCTCCGCCAGTGAACGGCAGGCTCTCTCAGGTGAAGGGAGGCCGTGCTCCGCCAGTGAACGGCAGGCGCTCTCAGGTGAAGGGAGGCCGCGCTCCGCCAGTGAACGGTAGGCTCTCTCAGGTGAAGGGAGGCCGTGCTCCGCCAGTGAACGGCAGGCGCTCTCAGGTGAAGGGAGGCCGCGCTCCGCCAGTGAACGGCAGGCTCTCTCAGGTGAAGGGAAACCGCGCTCCGCCAGTGAACGGCAGGCTCTCTCAGGTGAAGGGAAGCCGCGCTCCGCCAGTGAACGGCAGGCTCTCTCAGGTGAAGGGAGGCCGCGCTCCGCCAGTGAACGGCAGGCGCTCTCAGGTGAAGGGAGGCCGCGCTCCGCCAGTGAACGGCATGCGCTCTCAGGTAAAGGGAGGCCGCGCTCCGCCAGTGAACGGCAGGCGCTCTCAGGTGAAGGGAGGCCGCGCTCCGCCAGTGAACGGCAGGCGCTCTCAGGTGAAGGGAGGCCGCGCTCCGCCAGTGAACGGCAGGCGCTCTCATGTAAAGGGAGGCCGCGCTCCGCCAGTGAACGGCAGGCGCTCTCAGGTGAAGGGAGGCCGCGCTCCGCCAGTGAACGGCAGGCACTCTCAGGTGAAGGGAGGCCGGGCTCCGCCAGTGAACGGCAGGCGCTCTCAGGTGAAGGGAGGCTGCGCTCCGCCAGTGAACGGCAGGCTCTCTCAGGTGAAGGGAGGCCGCGCTCCGCCAGTGAACGGCAGGCGCTCTCAGGTGAAGGGAGGCCGCGCTCCGGCCCTCTCAGGTGAAGGGAGGTCGCGCTCCGGCTCTCTCAGGTGAAGGGAGGCCGCGCTCCGCCAGTGAACGGCAGGCGCTCTCAGGTGAAGGGAGGCCGCGCTCCGCCAGTGAACGGCAGGCTCTCTCAGGTGAAGGGAGGCCGCGCTCCGCCAGTGAACGGCAGGCTCTCTCAGGTGAAGGGAGGCCGCGCTCCGCCAGTGAACGGCAGGCTCTCTCAGGTGAAGGGAGGCCGCGCTCCGCCAGTGAACGGCAGGCTCTCTCAGGTGAAGGGAGGCGCTCTCAGGTGAAGGGAGGCCGCGCTCCGCCGGTGAAGGGAGGCCGCGCTCCGCCAGTGAACGGCAGGCTCTCTCAGGTGAAGGGAGGCCGCGCTCCGCCAGTGAACGGCAGGCTCTCTCAGGTGAAGGGAGGCCGCGCTCCACCAGTGAACGGCAGGCTCTCTCAGGTGAAGGGAGTCCGCGCTCCGCCAGTGAACGGCAGGCTCTCTCAGGTGAAGGGAGGCCGCGCTCCGCCAGTGAACGGCAGGCTCTCTCAGGTGAAGGGAGGCCGCGCTCCGCCAGTGAACGGCAGACGCTCTCAGGTGAAGGAAGGCCGCGCTCCGCCAGTGAACGGCTGGCGCTCTCAGGTGAAGGGAGGCTGCGCTCCGCCAGTGAATGCCAGGCGCTCTCAGGTGAAGGGAGGCCGCGCTCCGCCAGTGAACGGCAGGCTCTCTCAGGTGAAGGAAGGCCGCGCTCCGCCAGTGAACGGCAGGCTCTCTCAGGTGAAGGGAGGCCGCGCTCCGCCAGTGAACGGCAGGCGCTCTCAGGTGAAGGAAGGCCGCGCTCCGGCTCTCTCAGGTGAAGGGAGGCCGGGCTCCGCCAGTGAACGGCAGGCGCTCTCAGGTGAAGGAAGGCCGCGCTCCAGCTCTCTCAGGTGAAGGGAGGCCGCGCTCCGCCAGTGAACGGCAGGCTCTCTCAGGTGAAGGGAGGCCGCGCTCCGCCAGTGAACGGCAGGCTCTCTCAGGTGACGGGAGGCCGCGCTCCGCCAGTGAACGGCAGGCGCTCTCAGGTGAAGGGAGGCCGCGCTCCGCCAGTGAACGGCAGGCTCTCTCAGGTGAAGGGAGGCCGCGCTCCGCCAGTGAACGGTAGGCTCTCTCAGGTGAAGGGAGGCCGCGCTCCGCCAGTGAACGGTAGGCTCTCTCAGGTGAAGGGAGGCCGCGCTCCGCCAGTGAACGGCAGGCTCTCTCAGGTGAAGGGAGGCCGCGCTCCGCCAGTGAACGGCAGGCTCTCTCAGGTGACGGGAGGCCGCGCTCCGCCAGTGAACGGCAGGCGCTCTCAGGTGAAGGGAGGCCGCGCTCCGCCAGTGAACGGCAGGCTCTCTCAGGTGAAGGGAGGCCGCGCTCCGCCAGTGAACGGTAGGCTCTCTCAGGTGAAGGGAGGCCGCGCTCCGCCAGTGAACGGTAGGCTCTCTCAGGTGAAGGGAGGCCGCGCTCCGCCAGTGAACGGCAGGCTCTCTCAGGTGAAGGGAGGCCGCGCTCCGCCAGTGAACGGCAGGCGCTCTCAGGTGAAGGGGGAGGCCACGCTCTGCCAGTGAACGGCAGGCTCTCTCAGGTGAAGGGAGGCCGCGCTCCGCCAGTGAACGGCAGGCTCTCTCAGGTGAAGGGAAGCCGCACTCCGCCAGTGAACGGTAGGCTCTCTCAGGTGAAGGGAGGCCGCGCTCCGCCAGTGAACGGTAGGCTCTCTCAGGTGAAGGGAGGCCGCGCTCCGCCAGTGAACGGCAGGCTCTCTCAGGTGAAGGGAGGCCGCGCTCCGCCAGTGAACGGTAGGCTCTCTCAGGTGAAGGGAGGCCGCGCTCCGCCAGTGAACGGCAGGCTCTCTCAGGTGAAGGGAAACCGCGCTCCGCCAGTGAACAGCAGGCTCTCTCAGGTGAAGGGAGGCCGCGCTCCGCCAGTGAACGGTAGGCTCTCTCAGGTGAAGGGAGGCCGCGCTCCGCCAGTGAACGGCAGTTTCTCTCAGGTGAAGGGAGGTCGCGCTCCGCCAGTGAACGGCAGGCTCTCTCAGGTGAAGGGAGGCCGCGCTCCGCCAGTGAACGGCAGGCGCTCTCAGGTGAAGGGAGGCCGCGCTCCGCCAGTGAACGGCAGGCGCTCTCAGGTGAAGGAAGGCCGCGCTCCAGCTCTCTCAGGTGAAGGGAGGCCGCGCTCCGCCAGTGAACGACAGGCTCTCTCAGGTGAAGGGAGGCCGCGCTCCGCCAGTGAATGGCAGGCGCTCTCAGGTGAAGGAAGGCCGCGCTCCGGCTCTCTCAGGTGAAGGGAGGCCGCGCTCCGCCAGTGAACGGTAGGCTCTCTCAGGTGAAGGGAAGCCGCGCTCCGCCAGTGAACGGCAGGCGCTCTCAGGTGAAGGGAAGCCGTGCTCCGCCAGTGAACGGTAGGCTCTCTCAGGTGAAGGGAGGCCGCGCTCCGCCAGTGAACGGTAGGCTCTCTCAGGTGAAGGGAAGCCGCGCTCCGCCAGTGAACGGTAGGCTCTCTCAGGTGAAGGGAGGCCGCGCTCCGCCAGTGAACAGCAGGCTCTCTCAGGTGAAGGGAGGCCGCGCTCCGCCAGTGAACGGCAGGCTTTCTCAGGTGAAGGGAGGTCGCGCTCCGGCTCTCTCAGGTGAAGGGAGGCCGCGCTCCGCCAGTGAACGGCAGGCGCTCTCAGGTGAAGGGAGGCCGCGCTCCGCCAGTGAACGGCAGGCTCTCTCAGGCGAAGCAAGGCCGCGCTCCGCCAGTGAACGGTAGGGTCTCTCAGGTGAAGGGAGGCCGCGCTCCGCCAGTGAACGGCAGGCTCTCTCAGGTGAAGGGAGGCCGCGCTCCGCCAGTGAACGGCAGGCGCTCTCAGGTGAAGGGAAGCCGCGCTCCGCCAGTGAACGGCAGGCTCTCTCAGGTGAAGGAAGGCCGCGCTCCGCCACTGAACGGCAGGCTCTCTCAGGTGAAGGGAGGCCGCGCTCCGCCAGTGAACGGCAGGCGCTCTCAGGTGAAGGAAGGCCGCGCTCCGCCACTGAACGGCAGGCTCTCTCAGGTGAAGGGAGGCCGCGCTCCGCCAGTGAACGGTAGGCTCTCTCAGGTGAAGGGAGGCCGCGCTCCGCCAGTGAACGGCAGGCTCTCTCAGGTGAAGGGAGGCCGCGCTCCGCCAGTGAACGGCAGGCTCTCTCAGGTGAAGGGAGGCCGCGCTCCGCCAGTGAACGGCAGGCGCTCTCAGGTGAAGGGAGGCCGCGCTCCGCCAGTGAACGGCAGGCGCTCTATGGATAGTAACCATGGCAACGGCTTCAGTGCGCAGCTGCAGCCTGATTTACTTAAATTAAAATTATACGTAACTTTACCTGATAGGCCTGCATTTACAACTTCGGCAGCGGGCGGGCGTGTGTGCACAACCGCGACAGTTTCACGGGAACGCACCCGCCTGTCGCTGCACATTGTGCTCGACACTTCACCTCTCTCTAACAGGGAAACTTACTACTGAACACAGACTGTTTCTGCTGCTCCCTGATGATACCTGTTGATGCCTGTTCAGAAACAACCAAGGAAACAGGACTCTGATGGTAACTTGTTTTAACAAACTAGATAAAAGCTAATGTCCTGGGAGTGCAAAGCAAATTCCATTAGTAAGAATTATGGCAGAATGCAGGGCCGTGCTTGACCACAAGCCAACCTTCAATGCTTCAGATGTGGATGTTGCTGCAAAGAAGCTAATAGATCTCAAACCTGGATGCTTCACACACATTTTAAACCCCAAAGTTAAAGTTAACCTTTGACCTTTTGCATATAAAATGTCATCCCATAATTCACCCTTGAGTCTAAGTGGACTTTTGTGCCAAAGGAAATGAAGTTCCATCAAGGCGTTCCTGAGATATTAATCTAACAGTTCTCCAGATACCTTTGGTCTGAAGGGTTCTTGAGTCCTTCATGAATCATGTGTTCAGACAGTCCTCTGAGGCGGTGCAGGGCAGCAATGTCGGGGCTGAGCTCCTGCCACTCATCTCTCACCTCTGAAACAACACATGTTATACTTTGTATGTAGGCGTTCCTCCTGCTTATTGGCTGACGTCTTTATTAAAATGTCTGTCATATTTCAGCAGCTCAGTGAGTGTCTCCTGGAGTATCAACCCACACTTACTGTGATGTATGAGCTAGTTTGGTGTAGGAGTTACAAGGTTTGCTCACAGTGTTTTGGTTAAAACAAATAAGGGCAGTTCAGTATTTAGAGAGATCTCTCCTGGTAAATGGGCTCTGGGGGTTAGGTTAGGTTAGGTTAGGTTAGGTTACCCTAACACTTTGTCTGGGCCTCGGTCATTACAGTTCTTCTCAGTGACTTTGGTACATTTCTCAGATCAGAAGTGAAACTCTAAAATAAACCCGACTTGTTCAGCCTCCACATCATCTGGTCACTTCATAAAAGCAATTTCTCTTCTCAAGATATTGTAATTTGACACATTCATGCAAATGAACAACTGACTGCTGTTGATCACAATGTGTTATTACTGGTTCTCAATAGTCTGACCCCCCCAAAACATCAAGGCATTTGTTTGTTGCATAAGTCTCTACACGCAAAACGGTTGTCACAATCTGTCAGCATATTTGTTCTACATGTCTGTTAGACTTTATTTCTGTAAATGTGTCCTGAACTGATATCTGTTATGATCCAGATGAGAATCTGTGGCCCGACAGACAGGACTGATCTGTGATGATCTGCAATGCTGTACAACTGTCTTTTCTTTTTCTTTACAGTTTCAGTTTACAGTTTCTCTACAGTTCAAGACACAAATGTGAATCATTGTCTAATCTCTTGCCATCAATCTCCCAAATACATTAATGTGCAAGGGCGTCACTTTGTGTTGAAAAGTGGTGGGGACATTTAGGGGCTCATATTAGGGCTGTGACAAAACACGGGTCACAGGAACAAGACAAGCAATATTCATAGAGGAAATAGGCTATTGGATTGGGGAGTCCGGGGTCCTCTCTCAAAAGAGTTTGAGCATTAAACTCTTCAGTTCCTGCATTCTGGAGACATTTTCTGCACCAGTTTATGGTGGAAATGTCTTTATTTATATGAAGGGAAACAAATTCATGTGGCCAGCGACAAATCAGAACATATAAATATTATCTAATATAATAACAATGCAGTAACTTGTTTTGTTTTTTTAGTCTGAGCTACTTTTCATTTCATGGTTTCTTACTGTGCAAGTAAACCTTTCTCATATCATGTGTATTTGTTATTAAACATGTCTTGTTGCAAGCTAATTGTCAGAAAACTTTTACCAAACGCTTCCAGTGTGTGTGTGTGTGTGTGTGTGTGTGTGTGTGTGTGTGTGTGTGTGTGGGGGGTGGGGGGGGGGGGGGGGGGTATGGCCCATCATCCCCAGTGTAAACGACACCTATGGTCATGTGTAACTTTGTACTGTAGAAACTCATATGCCTCGTACAGAAAGATGCAGCCTCCTGTATATTCAATCACTGTAATTCAAGCCTCAGTCATAGTTTACATCAGAAAACACTGTTACTGGCAACATGTTGAACACATCGACCGATAGACCAAAGACACATGTTCACTGACACAAAGATGTACTTTGAGAGAAGACTTTGGGCTTTTGCAGATAATCCCCTGTTTGCTGCTGTTTGAACAAACTGTTTTGAGAAACCCTCTCAGTGTTACGGATGATTAATGAAATGTACCAGAGCCACTGAGAAAAACTGTAATACACTATTGATTTCACACATTGTGTCCTGTGTCAAGCTGTTTATTCACCTTATTACCTCGGTAACCCCTGGTGTTGCCAAATCAAATATTACTGAAACTTTAAAGATTTAGAAGAGAGCCTGAACGTGTTCAAATGCAAATTATTTCTTACCAAATAGTTCAGTGAGGCTGAGGAGGATCAGGAGACTCAGTAGACTCAGGAGTGTCCTCCGGCTCTTTATCCAACCTGCCATCATTCTGCAAAACATTTAAAGGAGCCGTGTGGAAGATTGTGGCCAAAACTAGTTCTGCAATCACTTTCAAATTACTGTAGAGCGGTGTACCCCCATTTTACCATTTCACTGCAAACGCGATTTGATTATCTTTATAGCCTCCAATCAAGGGCATTCATTTAAAACACGGGGTTGCAAAGAGCATCCCAACATTTAAATAAACTATTATATGTGATCTATAGTGATCAAGTCTTTTCTTTTAAAGTTTTTGTCTTTAATCAGAGAGTGCAGTTGAAGAGAGACCGGAAATGCAGGGCCACAGGTCGGACTCAAACCCACCCAGCACCGCACGAGTCGGCTGTTTTAGGTGAACTGGAGCAGGCTCCGGTCTGAGATCCAAAGAACAAAGCATGACAAAGAGCAAACCACCCTTACACTAATTACTTTTACTAATTGTTAATTACAGTATGTCCATATAGAGTGGTGATATTATTTATTAACCATACTATTTCATTTCATTAGTAGGGTGTCATTTTGTAACCATCTTGTATTTTGTTTTGCAGATTTATTTCCAGCTAAAGGTAAGACTGTACCTCAGGCAGTGAGCCGTGCTGGAAAGACAGATCTATGAGATCCAGCTCCCTTATAAGAGCCATAATGATCCAGTACCTGACATCATAACCTAAACTAAATACCCTTAACTTCTCTTTAAACAAGCATTTTCTCATAACTGGGGAGGGGTCGGCCTCCAGGTTGTTACTATTAATGCTTTAATATTACATTTACGATCATTTGTGATGTTACTACCAGGTTTACACATGCTCGATTAATACTTTTATTACGACTGTAGAAACATTATGGCAGTTGTGCTCTTTAAAAAGCCTCTGCACTGGCTCGCCTGTTAAAACATGAAGCCGAGAGGTGAGAGCTGTTAGACAGTTTTATGTAGCTGACTGACAGATGATTTAACAGCTAAAAGGCAAACAAAGACAATAATCAGTAAACAAAGATATTCTGATCAATCTTAATCTGAGCACTCATTCAACATTGAACAAAGAAACATCATTAACTATAACAAATATCCATAACGTACCCAAATATTGCGTCCGGTGCTCAGCCGACTGGGAAAGATGGGCAATATAAGGTGCAGTCCGACTCTCTGCAGCAAACAGGGCTTCATCCAGGCCTCTTATATGCTCAGGTGTTGCCTGACAGGTGAAGGCTAAGTCCCGCCCCCTAGGACTGGGCAGGAAGCGGGATTTTCAACAGATCCACTACTATCACCAGTCCATCTGTTATCTGACTCTTACAGCTACAGCTGCTGTGTGCTGTCCTGCCTCTCCTGCGCTGCTACAGAACGTCTGAGGAAGGACTTTCATCAACTCATTCACATTCGTGATGAGGTAGAAGACACTATATGCATCTTCTGAAACTGCTGGTCCTGAGTTTTATTCAGGAACTCAATGACTGCATCAGTTCAACACATTCGAAATCAAACCATTTTACTCTGCTTTTAGACCATGCGACATGTCTCCCCTCGACACGACAGCAGAAGCCAAAGGGACTCTTCTTTCTTCCAGAAGGGTTTCATCAACACACTTGCAAATAAAATGTGTATTTAACATCCACAACTTTTGTGAAAGTATACTGTGATGCAGAGACAAAGTTATGCTCCCAAACGTTTATTAATAGTAATAAATCAGTTTATAAAGCACCTTTTATAACACAGTTAAAGTGTCTCACAATAAAAAATATTTTAAACAAAGAGAAAGTAATTTGAGGTGATGTTTCCTTTAATTGTCTCCTAAACTGTATAAGTAACATACTGTACATGGTGATAGTCGTGGTCATTGTGATTCCTTTGACATTTTGAGCAAACCTCTAAAACAAAAGACTTCATGAGAGTTAAAATATCAGTAAGTTAGTTTCCTCCTAAAGGGTCCAGTGAAACACACACAGGGATGGAAGATTTTGAAATCATATCTAACGTTAAATAAAACAATAAACAGGAGAATTGACCATTTTTTGCACCATTCTTTTAATAAACAGTATTTCAAGTTATATCCCATAACAAAAAATCCAATGTGACAATGTAAAGGTTTTAAAAATATTCAACTTGTTATTTACTGGAACATTTTCTAGCCGACAAAATCTTAAACTCTGCTACATTTATTTATGCGTGTTTAAAAAACAATTCAAGACAAATGGCATCTCTCTCTTAATACTTAATAAGCAATATAATATATAGGTATATGAAATATTTTTGTAAAAAGTGAGTTTACTTTTGACAGGTTGGTGTTTATAACAGCTGTTGCACAAAGAGATCCTAGCGGTTAATGTAAATGTGATAAGCTAGTCTAGTGCTGGTGTCTCTATGCCTGGCTGTTTTTCAGTGGAACATTTTCTAGCTGACTTAAATCTCCAACTCAGAAACAGTGTGACTGTTTACTTTGGAAACTAGTTCAGGAAAATGGCAACTCACCCTTAATATTAGGTCATATTATATTGTATAAAATATTATTAAAAGTATGTGAAATAGTTCTATGTGAGTTTTAACTAGAACACATGAAACATGAGGTTCGTTTTCATAAGAGCCGTTGCACAAAGAGAGCCTATCACTTCATGTAAATGTGATAAGGTCATCTAGTGCCTGGGTGTCATTAAAGACAGTACAAATTTAATTTTATAACTCCAATTCCTAACAGAAGTTATCTCATTGTACTTTATATAAAGATATCTGCATTTGACTGACAAACTGGCTTTATCATTTATGTGTACAAAAAACTGTTAAACCGTTTAAAGCTTTACACATTTATCAGAGAAATGTTTGACATGAGGTTTTGATATCTAATGTTCTCCTTACAAGTCACAGTGCCTTTTATATAACAGTATTTGGGTGGTATTTGTATGTAAAACTGGGATGAACATGAACAGATCAGATGCAAATTGCTTTAGGCAGCACTCGTCCGACTGGCTGAAGGTGTCCCGTGCCCTGTTCCTGAGTGGAGAGAAGGCACCACGGCTTCTCTCATGTTTTCCCACATGCCACTGTAGGTTTCCCACACAGCTGAGATAGACCAGGGTGAAGACCTGCTGCTGTCGTAGTAGTCAGTTTTACTGCAGCTGAAATGTAATAACTAATACTTCTGTTAAAAAGACCAAACAGATGCATGCTGTGTTGACCAAACCAGGAGTTCTGTGATCCGCTGCACCCCTACTATATTCTCTCAGGTGTTTTATCCTTCTACTTAATAAGGCCACACACATTCAAATTCAGGATATGGACCTAAATACTTTACCCTTCAAGTAGTCATATTCATGACAGATGGAGACACCAAAAGCTCACAGCAGTAAATAAAGAAACATGTTGTGATTTTAATGGTTAAAGTCTTGACTTCAGACTAAATATCAAAGCATTGCCTTCTCTTGACTCTTCTTTGTGGTTAACAGAGATCCAACTATTTATTTTGGAGTATAATTCAATTGAATTCAGTTAACAGGTCTATTTGAAATGACTTTCTATGCAGGGAATGTTTATTTTCTTAAAATGTATTCGGTAACACTTTATTTTAAGGTGCTTGTAATAAGCAGTAATTAACAATAAATAAGACACTTATAAGACCTTATAAGATACATATAAGATGCATATAAGCATTAACTAATTATAATAAATAAATTAAATTAAAAAATAAATTTCTCAAGTATCAATACATTGCACTTTTAGAACAGCCGAACAAACATAAATGGTAACACAAACTCCCAGTCCCTTAAAAATGGACCTTCCCAAGAGGGAGTGGTTTCCCTGATCTCTTCAGGGCCTGGACCTTTAACCCTTATATGAAGTAGTTAATGCTTATATGCATCTTATATGCATCTCTTATAAGGTCTTATAAGTGTCTTATTAACTGTTAATTACTGCTTATTACAAGCACCTTAAAATAAAGTGTTACCGTGTATTCTATAATATTGTAGGATTGAAAATAATCCAAGACATTTGAAATTAACAAAGACATATGCTTTACTGTGTTCCACCCCTTCTTTTCACCACAAGGACCATTTGGAGTTCCCAAAGACTCAGAGGGGCTGATAGTGATCAAGGCCTGTAGGCCAAGATTTGTGTACTTTGGGGGTCTATGAATTGTCACACCTTTAGAACAATGGGGGAAGTGTAATTATCTGATTGGTCAGTTTGAATGTCTCACATTTGGGTTTTAGTCACATGGTCAGGGAAAGGATAAAAGAAGACTGTAACTGTTGCTCTGTCTTTTTTAATGCTCTGGCTCTCTCCCTTCGCCTCTTTTCTCTCTCTCTCTCTCTTTTCTCTCTCTCTCTGGTAATATTTTACATGCTGGGTAAGATTATTGGTATAAGTTATCATCATCTCATACATCTATTGTAACGAATCACACAATAATAATAATATACATAAAATGTATTTAAGGGGGGCCGGAAGGCCAATTTAGCTCAAAAGGAATGATTCATCGATATGCAATGAATCTTGACCGAATCACTATGGAACCGAGCAAATGACTCGTTTAGAGTTCATTTGAACGGGCCGTAATTATAACCTTGGCAACAGATATGAATATCCAATCTATAGTGAAACACTATGTATTAGCAAGGTAACTTTAGATCGACAGTACAAGACATTAAATGTGCAAGCACAACACAAATATCTTTTCAAATATATTGACGACTTTATTAACTATTCTAAACACATAAAACTAAGGTCTAAACGCATTCATACGAGGCGCAGAGAGAGAGAGAGAGAGAGAGAGAGAGAGAGAGAGAGAGAGAGAGAGAGAGAGAGAGAGAGAGAAGAGAGAGAGAGAGAGAGAGAGAGAGAGAGAGAGACTAGTATCACTAAGAGTAACAGCAAATTTGGAAAACTCTCCACCCACATCCGCACCTGGACCAAAGACTCCCACTTATCACACCTGCAGAGGGTTAGACTTGCCTCCCACATCTCCAGCACCACACTCCTCTACTCCCTCCACACACACGACTGACCACCAATCCACTCGTCCAACATTACTGTTATGGGCTCATCTTCAGGGAGGGTGAGTCAGCATACAGAGACGAGATACAGAAACTGTGTGAGTGGTGGTACAGTGAACAACCTGAACTTGAACTCTAACTAAACCGAACAACTCATATTGGACTTCAGGAGGAAACGTAACCGAGACCTGAGCCCACTCTGCATCAGTGGGGCACATGTGGAAAGAGTGCTGTCTTTTACATTCCTGGTAGTGCTCATTTCCGAGGACCTCTCCTCATCAGCAAACACTACCGCTACCATAAAACAGCACAACAGAGACTCCACTTCCTGAGACTGCTATAGACCATTTCAACGGCTATTTGTAGAGGGAAGGAAGTGACGTGTTTGGCCCTCAGACGTTTCCGGTTAGTTAGCGCGCACATTCGAAACAATGGCGGGAGGCACTTTATTTACTCTTTATATACGGCAATTGTGCGATCATTTTCTTATTCATGCAAATAAAACATGTCAAATTAGGAGCATGTTGTTCAGTGGTTGGATGTTCTCTCAGGCCCGGAACTAACTTGCTCTCGGAAATCAAAGCGTTTAGATTTTCGATATGAATTCGCGCCTGGATTGCAGCAGTGAGAAGAATGGATACTGAGCAACAATATACAGTGTACACATTTCGATTCTGGTAAGTGAAATACTTTTTTTCATTGGATTATTTGTATTTCTCTACTTTAACTGTTTAAGTATGATACAGCATAATTTAAGCTTGCACTGTGGGTCCGACCGTAATTGTTTACATATTATGCACCTAGCATTTTGACGCGTGTGTCGTGAAAAGGGGCAAGTTTTTATTTCCTTTTTTTTCTTCTAAATGTTCTGTGGGCTGTAATTAAGTAAGTTAGGAGTTTTCTTTTGTTGTCAAGCTGTCTAGTCAGTTGACAACTGCAGAATGGTGTGCAACAGCTAACTGCAGTAGTTTACAAAAGGTAAAGGTAAACACTTTGTCATCACTTATTAAGCTTGGCTAATGTTAATTCCAACATTTACAGATGTATTACACAATAATAGCATTGTTTTTTTTACATATTGTGCATTAACCAGATTAAGTAAAATAATTGTTTCTACTTTTGTCTTCAATAGGAAAGCCATCATCTGTAATTTAAGACGCTTAACACTGCTACAGGGAGACAGCTGATCGTCCTGCAGTGCCAAACCACATGTGACCATACAGTGTGTGCAGAATTATTAGACACGTTGATTTTCTGATCATATTTTTTTTCCCAGACACATTTTTACCAATTCCAAACCACATTAACCCTTGTGTTATGTTGCGGGTCAATTTGACCCGTTTCGATTTTCAAGTTGTTGGAAATACTGGTTAACCTTTGTTTTTTTGCTTGATATTTTGTGACTTTCTCATTTATCATGATGAACATGCATACAAAGTTTCAACATGCTGATGTGTTTTGACATATACAAACAAAATTACTGTTACGTTCGTGATGTTCGCGGGTCAATTTGACCCTCATAGACAGCCATTCAAAAGCAACTGTACAGACACAAAATAAAAACATTTATTTTCTGTATGTCAGGGCACTTCAACTCCAGTTCTAACGTGCAAGTGCATCTAAAAGTGCTCTAACCCTAACCAAACACACTTGAAAAAGCTAAAATTACAGTGTTCAGAATTATTTGCAAATTACAGATGAAAATCTTTGTCAGACACAGATAGTAAAATAAGCTCTCATTTCAATATTCAAAATATCTATATACCTAGCTTTTAACCAAAACTTTTATGTAAGATTTTCAAAGGCAGATTCACAGAGCCAAAAAATAAATAAAAAACATTTATTTGATGTATGTTTTTGTTATGTTTGGTTTCTCACTTCCCAGTGAGTGAATAATGAAACTAGGAAAATAGGTCTTAGGAAACTAGGGAAAGTTAACTTAGGAAAATGAAAATTTTTCATCATACAGCAATTTTTTTTGTTCAGTTACGATGTTCAAAGCATAAAAAGTAAAAAAATGCAAAAAAAAAAAAAGTAAAAAAAAAAAAAAGCAAAAAAAAAAATCAGTATACTGTTTACTTTCCAATTTTGTCAAAACAAAACTGTTTTAAAAAATGTTTTAAAAACATTTTCATAAATCATATTTTCAGATATAATGTTTTTGTAATGTTTGACAAATGTTGATATTAAAAGTTTACAGTTTGTATCTAAATCTTTGTTGTTTTTCATAGTGTGATTTTTGAGGAATTGTATTGAATCCAATTAGGGTCAATTTGACCCGGTCCATAAGGGGTGTACACAGAATTCGAACAGAACACAAGGGTTAATCTTGATATCTACTATTCATTTTGTATTTAATCATATACAAGTGATAGTATTGTTGATAAAGGCCAGGGACGGACTGGGGCTAAAAAACAGCCCTGGACTTTCTCCCAAACAGGCCCATCATCCAGCCATTCGCCCCTAGCCACTAGGATGTCCTGATACTATGCCACAATACTGTAACCTATATCAGACAAGGTATTCACAGCAAGTAATATCTCAAAAACAATGATGACAATTGGGGTTTTGTTTATTAATGAAGCCTCAGTCTTCAAATAAAAAACAACAAAATGTACAATGCCATTACATCTGCATTGAAAATAAAATACAAATAATGAAATGTCACTGGCTACAGAAACCCTAATTATAAAAGTTACTATATACCAGGGGTCTCTAACCTTTTTGTGTGCGAGGGCTAAAGGGATAAAATAATCTAGAAGGGCTATACTCAAAAATATTTATTATACATATAACATGGTGGTGTTTTTTTTACCTTACCTTTACCTTTACTTTTAACTTTAACTTTTTTACTTTTCGAAATAATACAATATCTTGATATTCTGGTTCAACAATTCCTGAAAAAATTGTAATATATATATATATATATATATATATATATATATATATTATTCTCTAAAAACCTATTGTAGCATAAACATTTAGTATAAATATTTAATGCAAAATAAATAAATAAACTGCCATAACTTCTAAACAAAAACATTACTGCATTACATTTAATAGCCTACATTTATAGGCCTACATGACTATTAATATAACAGCATTTTTAATATGAATACAGGCACATTTCTGCCAAAAAATTTGTTTTACTAAGTTAGTTAATTCATAAGTTGTGGAGTGAAATGTCTTCTAACTGGTTTGCTCTTGGAACAATGTTTCACCTGTTTTTTTTGCGTCAAGATGTTGAGAATATCAGCGCTTAAATCACAGCCATCTGTGGGTTTATAACAGAGATAGAGAATTCTGCACTGAATTGAAATGCTTCTCAGTGGATCGCGCAACTCTGTGTAATAATGTCCGCGTGATCGAGATCAGTCCGCACAGCTGCTTCGGCCGCGATCGCAGTTTTTTTGGGCCGAGCTGATAATGCTCCGCGCTGGCATCCAACTTAAAGGTGCATTGCTGCCACCTACAGTACTGGAGTGTGAAACAGATTAGTGGGGGGAAAACAGGTGATGACTGTGTGTGTGGCGGGTGGTGGGCCGGCCCGCCGGCCGTCCTGGAGTACCGGCCGTTCTGTGATACTCCAGATCACACAGATGGCCAGTCCGCCCCTAAGGCTGGAAATGAAAACACCTTATATTCAGGTGGATAATAATGGATAATTATTAGGCATGTTTTCTTTTACAGATAAAATAAGCCAAAAAAAAAAGAGATTTAACTCAGACTGAAAAGTCACAAATTATTAAATGCCCATGAGAAGGATGCAATACTAGGAATTGCAGTTAAGGCATGACCATTGAACAGTGAAATGCTCATTGGGTTAGAGGAAAACAGGTGGAGAAGAAAAGACGCATGTTAGCTGTAAAATAATTAAGGTGAAGAATTAAGCGTGAAACCATCAGGAACTCTTTAGTCTCCAGCGCCGCCATTTTCCAGAACTGCAACCTGGAGTCTCCAGAAGAGCAAGATATCAGGATCTCAGAGACTTAGGTTAGGTAAAGAATCCTAAAAAATGATGCCCTCTTAATAAGAATCACAAGCTGAAGTTGGTAAAATACATGAAGACTGTTTTTTTTTTTATAGGCCCTATAGACAGACAGATCGAGAGTGACTCTTGACGGACCAGCACCACATCCTCTTGAACCACTGTTTGAAGAATTCATCTTCCAGAATCTGGCAGTAAGTCTTGGGAGTTAATTTTTAGTCCATCTCCTACCCTGAAGTCCGTTTTGCAGAGATGGACTAAAAATGAACTCCCAAAAGTTACTGTCAGATTCTGGAAGATCATGTATTCTACTACCCGCCGGCGGGCCCATTTGCTATTGCATGTTTAAAACAATAATATCTTAGTAAAAACCTAAAGTAATATTGCCAAACTATATATCATTTGAAAGCTTAAAATCTCTAGTTTTCATATTTGGTGGCTGTTATCTAAAATATATTACAGAGGAGCAGAAATTTGTCAATTTGCAACAAGAATATTTCATATTCATTAGGAGTATTTAGGCCTTTATTTTGAAATAACAATAAACATGAAAAATCATGAAAGATTGGTAGAAACCTCAGTTTGTTTTCATGCCATGAGTTCAAAAGATAACACCAATTCCATTTTATGAGAAAAAAAGGTCTGAAAATGTTTTAAATATAAAGAAAAATGTATGGATTCTCGATTTGTAATGCGGCTGCGAGCTATAACGCTATAACGTAGTCTTTATGCATTTATTAGAGGTTTAATTCAAATCAAATACTGCCAAACCACCCATACTACTTCTGAATAGGATGTCTACTTCATAAATTGTATGAAAATTATGGAAATACATGGTTCAGATCACTCAAAACATATGAAAATGGAGGCGGCCTTATATGGGCAGTAATGGAGTCTGGTGTTCACCTAGTGAAAAAGTTGGGTACTGCGCCCGAATAAAATCTTACTGAAAGCTCATTTTTTAAGATATCAAACTAAAATTTGGAATACAACTTGTTCAGATATTTGACTTTAATTTTCTTGCAGTTTTAGAGTAAAATATATTTTGTAATATATATATTTTATATAAAATATTAATCATATTTTTACATTACACAATTTCATAAACTGAAACTTATATAACTTTTTTCTGTTTCATTTTTTACAATTTCTAGACTTCTACAATAATCTGGAAAATGTCTTCTTTAAAACAAGACCAGCCATAGGTCTATATTCCAAAGCATTCCTGAATTACAACCATTTAAGTTTGGATAGGGATTTTTATGTCTATGCAAAAAAAAGGGGGGTGCCAGTTAACAGGTTAAGTTGGGGTCATTTTTAAGGATTCTTTACCTCTCTTTTTTGGCTTATTTTCTCTGTAAAAGAAAACATGCCTAATTATGCACACCCTGAATATAAGGCGTTTTTCATTTCCAGCCTTCATAAACAATTATATATCACTTGTAAATGATTAAATACAAAATGAATAGTAGTTATTAAGATTAATGTGGTTTGGAATTGATAAAATGTGCCTGAAAAAAAATATGATCAGAAAATCAACGTGCCTAATAATTCTGCACACACTGTATGAAGCCCCAGATGTTTTGGAAAACTTGAGGATTGATAATGACCCCTTTGTTCAGGGACTCATAACTCCATTTCTGTTTGCCAAAAAAAAAAAAAAAACATTCTGTGAAATGTTTTATGTTGTTGTCTCAGTTGTTGAAGCATTTTGTTCATACAAGTATTTACACATAATAAGAAATTAGCTGAAAATAAAAGCTGTTGAAACTTAGAGGATGTTTATTTTGTTTATGTATTTATGAATAAATGCAGTAGTCAACATTTGAAGGAGACCTAACCCTTTCATCAAAGTTATACATTAATATTGAACAAAACCCATTCTTGTCTTAGGACAACTTTGATTAACTTCTTTGATCCACTTCAAATGTTGACTACTACAGATGAAACTCAAAACATTAGAATATCATGCAAAAGTTAATTTCAGTAATTCAACTTAAAAGGTGTCAATAATATTGTGAAAACATTTTCATAATATTCTAATTTTGAATTCATAAGCCATAATCAAAATTATAACAAATAAAGGCTTGAAATATCTCACTTTGCATGTAATGAGTCTATATAATATATTAGTTTCACCTTTTAAGTTGAATTACTGAAATAAATTAACTTTTGCATGATATTCTAATGTTTCAAGTTTCACCTATATACATACACACACACAGCAAATCTGTATGTGACTATTTGAAAACCATAAAAGAACATTTTACCTTCAAGGACCTAAAAAGTGTATTCTGTGTGTTTTATTCTTAATTGTGCATCTATGTTTCTCTTAAATGGCTAATACGGGCACTAGAAAATAAAGACAGCCAGCATTAAATTGCATTCACCTTCTATTTATTTGTGACCACATGAATGGCTCAGATAGGACATTTAAACCCTCGCACACCGTTCCACAGCAACAAACTTCACCTAACTAAACACACACCCTTGGAAACGTATGAAATGAGTAATGGCATATAGCGATTAGTTTACTAGCGTACATTTAGCATTCATATACATGGATGTTCTGTAAAGCTGCTCTGAAACGATATGTATTTTGAATAGCGCTGTACAGATAAATATGAATATTTGCAGATATACAGACTGACAAACCCAGCAATGCAAGTGAAATGCCCACTCGTAACCTCGTCGGACAAACCAGAAGTACGTTTTTGATGCTATTTTGACTTGCTTCATCTGCACCAAACAAGACAGATGTCATCCACATTGTACGAATAAATGTTCCCAACCTTTCCGCTAAGAAATTAATTGTAAGCATCCAGACTGCGATATGCTTTTATCGCATTTCTCGACTCTCGTGTACACGCAAGCAGCCGCAACACGCAATCAGATGATCCGTCAGACTATTCAGGTAAAAAGTTAACGCATCAAAGTCTTAAAAGGGTCCGATGATTTCAATCATCATTTATTTTCACTTCTTGGAAATACTTTAACTTGCCTTTTTGCTCAGCGCAGTCTCATCCCAAGACGTCATTTAACTGACGTCTTGGGACGTCTTTTGACCATACGTCAATATCCGCCTTTTTAGGGTACCCTTAAACGTCGGTTAGATGACGTTATCGGATCCTAACTCTACCCCAGACCTAAACCTACCCCTAAACCTACCCCGTCACCTAACTGACGTTAAAGGTAAAGCGTCAGTTGTATGACGTCCCAGGATCGTCATAAACCGACGTTTAAGGGTACCCTAAAAAGGCGGATATTGACGTATGGTCAAAAGACGTCCCAAGACGTCAGTTATATGACTTCTTGGGATGAGACTGTGTTGTTTTGCTAGACTTAAAAAGTACGAGCTTGTTTTCACCTATGGTTTTCACAGATCCGTGGTTCTAAAATGGCGCCACCGGAAACGATTCAGGGCCAGACATGCGCAGTAGCATTCCAACGCGTTTGTTATTGTTTACGTCCTTGAAATGGTCTATACAGGGATGATACAGGACAGAAGCTGCTGGCAGGGTTGCCAGATTGGGCGGTTTTGCAATCTATTTTGCGGGCACAAATGGGTTTGGGCGGGTAGATAAAAATTGGGCTGGTTTCGGATCAGTTCGGCGGGTTTTTGTTGCCGAAACACCGGGACTTCAGATCCTTCTTCCTGCGGCCCAGTCTCACTCTCTCTCTCTCTCTCACACACACACACACACTGGCTGACGACGTGCCCCCTAACCTCACAACAGACACTCCCTCCCACTACCTCCGGTGAAGCCCGCCGCTCAAACACACCAGATCGCGGGGTTTTCAAACTTAGCTAGCTGACTGCCATCGCGGTTTCATGGCGACTCCACCCGGGTCAGCGGCAGCGCCAACACAGATTTGAATGTTGCGATATGATTTTGTCATAGGTGTAATAGACAGACGAAATGGAATAAGATCGCGTGGGTGTTTGAATCGAGATCACAGTCTTTTAAAGATGAATGGTGCAGCTCTATAACAACACATTTCATCCTGAAACGTTTTTTTTTTAAACGAAAGTGGCGATTTTAAAATCGTTAAAAAAAAATAGCGATACCTAGGTGAATCGATTTTTCTCTCCCAGCCCTAATATGCATGTTTCATGTTGCCATTTGGAATAATTGAAATGTTAGAGTGGGTTATTTTTTATGTCCATATATCCACTCAATGTTTCTATGTTACTAAAGGCTTTTGTTCCAAGCGTCTTTTATTGACAACAAACAGACTCAACTCAAGTTGATCGCATTATTTTCCGTATAAGCTTATAGTTTAATAGAATAGTCTGACTGAGGTCAGTGAAGCCTACTTTTGCGTTCATTTGATTGAATATTGTTTTTAAAATCGGATTCTAAAAATGGAAAAATTGGAAATTTTAAAGCTTGTTAATGATTTCAATGTGTTTAAACGAGAAACAAGCCAAAAACAAATTGGGCGGTTTTTTGTGCATTCTCGCGGGTTTAGACGAGGTTTTGGGCTGGAAAGCCTTGCTGGCATCTGGCAACCCTGGCTGCTGGTGGCCTTCTACCATCGAGAGCCTGCTGACATACTGCATCTGGGTGTGGTACACCAGCTGTAGACAGTCCACTGCCCTCTCTGGAGGACATTCCCACCTCACGTGACGCTCCCTCAGCAGAGCTGCCAGCACCACAGGAGACTCCACCCGGCCCAGTCACCAGCTCTCTGAACGGCTACCCTCCGTCAGGAGCTACAGAGCGGCCAGACTCAGAGACAGCTCCTTTCCCAGAGCTATTTGCACTTTAAACACAAACATACACTGTTAGACTCCTGCAGCTATCCATCCAGCACTTCATTAACATTACAGACAAGGTATTAATCAAGTTATTGTAGCATTATTTTATTGTTTTTAGTGCCTATTTACAACCCCATTTCCAGAGAAGTTGGGACATTTTGTAAAATGCAATAAAATCAAGAATCTGCTATTTGTTAATTCTATTTAACTTGAAAAGTTTTCCAATGTTTTCGCTGACCAACATAATTGTATTTTGTAAATATGAACAAATTTTGATTTTGATTGCTGCAACACACCCCTATTGTTCTGTGTTTTGTTTACTAGACTGGCATTTGTAATCTCGTTGTATGCAGAGCTTACAATGACAATAAATAGACTCTGATTCCTATGTGTAGATCTTTAATGTACTGCGCATGCGCGTGCGGTCTGTGTTTGTGTTTGTAGCTCCGTCGAATTGATTCATTAATCCTTGATTTTCTTCTTTACCACTCATTTATAAACAAGCACTTTCTATTTTTACATCGTGTGAACCTATCCTCGATACTATTCCCTATAAAAAACAATCGGATTGCTTTGATATCGCTACTTAGATCCAAGTTTGCGAATCTCGGCTACTAGCCTTTAGTCCGCTAGCATTTCACGCGTGGCCTCGCGCCTATTGACCGTCTGATTTTGCACCCGTTTCACTGAAAGGATACAGGTTATATCCAGCATTCCAGTCCTAAATTGGTAGTGATATTGGTAGTATCACTACTAATTTACTGTTCATCTGTTATAATGGCGAACATATCAGATGTGTGTCTAACGTTACCTCTGAGTGCAGGTGAGGACACATTCGAGCTGATCTCGGTACGATTGGAGCTGGAATCGGTGGAGAAACAGATCCGTGGTCTGCTGGAGAGGCAAGCCGAGCTGCGGGATCGGCGATCAGCGCTTGAAACGTCACGCGCCGATGCTCACAAGTCAGTGGTTAGTAACTTTTTGACTCCGACTTCGTCTACTCCGTGCGTTTCTCTGCCCAGGAGGACGCGATCATCTCTGGCATCATTCACTCCGGCACCGACACAGCACCATGGACCCTGGGTGATCCCACAGCGGAAGACACGAGCCAGGACCAGAGCAAGAACCTCTCCGCCCCTCCCGGTCTTCGAGATCTCCACCCGGAACCGCTTCTCCCCTCTTCGCGAGTCGGAACGCGACGACGCCGTGATCATCGGCACTTCCATGGTCCGTCATGTCCGCGCTACCTCAGGTAAGGGTAAGGTGCGCACTCACTGCTGGTGCTCGTGTTCTTGATGTCGCCGCACAGGTTCCCGAGATCCTGAGCGGTGAAGAGCGCGTCGGAGCCGTTGTCCTCCATGCGGGAACGAACGACATCAGGCTGCGGCAGACGGAGGTTCTGAAGAAGGACTACAGGAGCCTGATCGAGACGGTACGCAGCACAGTGCCTGAGGCAACGATCATCGTGTCTGGACCGCTTCCCACGTACCGACTAGGACAAGAAAGGTTCAGTAGACTATTTGCTCTAAATGAATGGTTAATGTCATTGTGTAATGAACAAAAACTGCCCTTTGTAAATAATTGGAATCTGTTCTGGGAGCGACCTAGGCTCTACCGTGCTGATGGCCTGCACCCCAGCAGAATCGGAGCGGCTGTTCTGTCGGACAACATCTCCAAGACGTTACACACCGTATGACTAGTAAGTCAAAGTCCAATTCACAGTCTTTGCTCTCCCAACTTAATTGATATAAGTAGTGTAGAACATTATATAGAAACTGTGTCTATTCCTCGTCTAGTGAGGCCAAACAATAAATGGTAAATGGTAAATGGACTGCATTTATATAGCGCTTTCACAGACCCAATGGCCACCAAAGCGCTTTACAATTTGCCTCACATTCACCCATTCACTCACTCATTCATACACCGACGGGCGACGGCCACCATGCAAGCTCATCCAGCTCGTCGGGAGCAGCTGGGGTTAGGTGTCTTGCTCATGGACACCTAGACACTTGGTCAGGTGGAACCGAGGATTGAACCACCAACCTTCCGGTTTGTAGACAACCCACATGAACCACTGAGCCACTGCCGCCCCGTAAATCTAGTGTAGGATCTAGGAAAAATCTTATTGTAATTAAACCTGAAAATCTAAATATATATATATATATAAATATAAATCTAAAACTAGGTCTTCTAAACATTAGATCGCTCACACCTAAGGCGGTTATTGTAAATGAAATGGTCACAGATAATAGCTTCGATGTACTTTGCCTTACTGAAACCTGGCTTAAACCAAACGAGTATTTCGGTCTAAATGAGTCTACTCCGCCAGGATACTGTTATAAGCATGAGCCCCGTCTGATCGGTCGTGGCGGCGGTGTTGCAACAATCTATAGAGATATTATTAATGTTACTCAGAAAACAGGTCACAGGTTTAACTCGTTTGAAGTACTTGTGCTAAATGTTACGCTCTTAGATGTAAGAAAGAAATCCCTATTATCTCTAGCCTTGGCTACTGTATATAGACCTCCAGGGCCCTACACTGATTTCCTAAAAGAGTTTGCAGACTTTCTCTCAGATCTATTGGTCAATGTCGATAAAGCAATAATTGTTGGAGATTTTAACATACACGTAGATAACACAAATGATGCGTTAGGGACTGCGTTTACAGATTTATTAAACTCCTTTGGGGTCAAGCAAAACGTCAGTGGTCCCACTCATCGTCTAAATCATACACTAGATTTAATTATATCATACGGAACCAATCCAACCGATATAGATATTATACCGCAAAGTGACTATCTCACTGATCATTGCATGGTAACTTGAATAATACGTACTGCTGAAATTTGTCATGTTGCGCCGCGTTATCGACCAGGCAGAACAATCCTTCCAATCACTATAGATAGATTCTCAAATAGCTTACCTGATTTATCTCAGCTGCTCAGAGAACCCAAACAAACAGATGAGCTAGAGGAAATGACTAGCAGTTTGAGCACCATTTTCTCTAGTACATTAGATATTGTTGCACCAATTAGATCAAAAAAGGTTAGAGAGAAAACTAAAGCACCATGGTACAACAGTGCTACGCATGCTATCAAGAGAGAAACTCGTAACTTAGAGCGTAAATGGAAACAAACTAATTTAGAGGTCTGTGTCACGTTATAAAAAAGCTCTAAAAGCAGCCAGGGCTGAGCATCTCCGCAAACTAATAGAAAATAACCAAAATAATCCAAGGTTTTTATTTAACACCGTGGCTAGACTAACAAATAAACAGACATCACCCGAGCAAATTATTCTGTTACAGTATAGTTGTAATGATTTTATGAATTACTTCAATGAGAAAATAGAAAGCATCCGAAATACAATTGTAAATGTACAATCCTCTATGGTGTCTTATGATTCAGCCTCAATTATCGCCCCTCAAGAACAACTACACCGCTTTACAACTATAGGACAGGAAGAGTTAAATAAACTTATCATTGCATCTAAACCAACAACATGTTTATTAGATCCAATACCCACTAAACTACTGAAAGAAGTGTTACCTGTAGTGGAAGAGCCTCTTCTCAATATTATTAACTCGTCTTTATTCTTAGGTCATGTTCCAAAAATATTCAAGCCGGCAGTTATAAAACCTCTTATTAAGAAACTGCAATTAGATCCAAATAACTTCGCAAATTACAGACCCATTTCAAATCTTCCATTTATGTCTAAAATACTAGAAAAAACTGTGTCCACTCAATTGTGCTCTTTCCTGCAAGAAAATGAGATATATGAAAAATTTCAGTCAGGATTCAGACCGCATCATAGCACAGAAACTGCGCTAGTTAAAATTACAAATGATTTACTTTTAGCTTCTGACCAAGGCTGTATCTCAATACTAGTTCTACTCGATCTTAGCGCTGCGTTCGACACTATCGATCATAAAATACTCTTGGATCGACTACAAAACTACACTGGTGTTCAGGGACAGGCATTAAGCTGGTTCAGATCGTACTTATCGGACCGTTACCATTTTGTCTGTTTAAATGGGGAAAAATGGAAGATAACGTCAGTAGACTATGGAGTGCCGCAAGGATCGGTGTTAGGCCCTCTGCTATTCTCAATATATATGCTGCCACTTGGTAATATTATAAGAAAACATGGAATTAATTTCCACTGCTATGCTGATGACACTCAATTATATATTTCATCATGGCCAGATGAAAACACTAACTTATCTAAATTGACAGTGTCTTAAAGATATAAAATGCTGGATGACGTGTAATTTCCTGCTATTAAATCCAGATAAAACGGAGGTATTACTTATTGGTCCAAAAAAACTACCCACAAAATCTCTTACAATACAACTTTAATTTAGAAGGATGTCCTGTTACTTTATCCTCTACAGTAAAAGACCTGGGAGTTATACTAGACCGCAACTTGTCTTTCGAAAATCATATTTCATATGTTACAAGAACGGCCTTTTTCCACCTTAGAAACATTGCTAAGCTACGTAACATGCTATCTGTTTCCGATGCAGAAAAGTTAGTTCATGCATTCATGACCTCGAGACTAGATTACTGTAATGCTTTATTAGCTGGTTGTCCTGCATCCTCAATAAACAAGCTACAGTTAGTGCTAATCTAAAACGTAGTGTGGATGGGGCCTCAGAAATGCAGTAAGAAACACAAAAGCCATTTCTATAGGGGTGATGATCATGCAGATCCAGCCCAATGAAACGCTGTTGGACGTTTGCTGCCCTGTATCTGAGAGTATTATCTGTACCAGAGTATTTCTAGATCAGCAATATGCATTATAGAATAAGCTATTCTATAATGACAGGCTAATTTATACCTACTGACTTCTTACAAACACTACTGATAAATAGACATTTCAGCATTGTAGCCTGTTTCACTAGATCTTTACATTCACTTTGCAAAACAATTCAGTAATGTAACTTCTGTTTTTAAAAAACCCTTTGTAGATGTAAATGGTACACTCCAAGACAATACGGTTTTAACATTGGTTTTAGACTTTTTACTGACATCTATCAGTCACATCAGCAATAAGACAAACAAGAGACATGTACATAAATAGGCTTTTATAGCAAATTGGTACTAGACCCTTCACAGCATAAGGAAAAAACACTCGGATTAAAACAGCAGCTCTACTAGAACCACCATGAAAACACCCCATTAATACACAGGAAGGGCAGTGATACTGACTAAAATATTACGTTTTAGGGACATTAAAAACTTTAAACAATGCAAATAATATCATGTTTATCAGAGCAGGATCAACGAATGTGAAAGAGTTAAAACAAGGGAAGTCATCTTACATTAAGACTTTAGTGCTTTTGTTTGTTTTATACTACGTTTGTCAAAACATTTGCACGATGTTGCCATTTTATTATGCAAATAAACTCGCAGTTTTTCATAGCTTTTAATTTAAATATTCTTTGGAGCACAAAATTGTCAGGATATGGAAGTGGCAGGAAATCTTTTACAATAAATACGTTTTTTTTTTATTTGATTAATCAAAGGTATAAGTAAAAAAAACAATCAATTGTCACAATAAACACTAGTTGCATGAATGACTCCCGGTTGTGAGTCGCTCAGTTTCACTGGTGTGTGTGTGTGTGTGTGTGTGTCATTCCTCATTAATTCAGTTCTGATGCACCTCACGAACACTAAAGATTTAAAGTTTTTAAAAGTCCATTTAAACTCAACAAACACACACTTAATGGATAATGAAGTAAAATCTTATTCACGTAATACCAGGGAAAATTAAGGATCTGAAAGAAAATCAATGACGAAATCTATTGAAGATGATGTGAAAAAGACATTCATACAATGTCAGGCAATAACTTTACAAGGCTTACCTAATTCGTTGTATAATCTAACTCCACGTTGCAATAAAGCAGCAAATTTCACTGTCACTGCTCTTTTAAAGTGATTATTCCTCAGTCACAGTCCGTGTGTGTGTGTGTGTAGAAGATAAGAAAACAGAAGCCGTTTCTCTTGATGCAGTTCACCTGTCACACACACTCAGCTGATTATGCGCTCTGCTCTCACACACACTCAGCTGCCAACAATTTACAATGACAATTTACAAATTACAAATTACAATTTACACTTAGACGAAGTTTTGAATCACTGGCTGCGTTCGAAACCTCATACTCAACTTAATTTCAATAAGTACTTACTTAAGGAGCGCTAACATCTCGTTGAGTATGAATGCGAACCGGACATCTGCCATGTTGACGTTATCATGTGACCTACGACGCGTTATCACAAGCGCAACAACTTGAACTATATGAACGACAAAAACAAAAAAAAAAACTATATGAACGACAGGTTTAATTCATCTATCTGTAAATATCTTGATATTGATGAAACTTGCTCATTTTGTGGTATTGTTAAAGAAACACCCAGATAGCATGTATAATCGGCCCGAGCTCGGCTGCCCCGCGGCGCCTGCGGCTCAGCGAGTGTGGCCCGCAGCTCGCTCTGGCACATGCATTTTTGTTACGGCTGTAAAGCGGCCGATTCATGTTCACCATAACTGGTAACCCGGCTCTGCCTGTATGATCTGGACCACTTCTGGAAATGACTCAGATTAAATCAATGATGGTTTTAATGAAGCAATAATTAACATAAAAATTATTTTAAAATTTACGTAAATTCCTGACCGTATCTGATGCTTGTCCAAAACAAAATATTAATATTTTTTGCAGTAATAATAATAATAATAGTGTCGTTTTACACAGAGCATTCTTTAATATTTATAACCATAGCAAAAATATTTAGTTGTCATGAAGATCATTCTTTACTTTATGTATTTTAAACATGCATGCGCTAGGTGACATCACTCGCACAGCACACTGTAAACCCTAATGCTCAAAATAATTAATTGGTTTGAGTAGGACAAACTTAAATTAAACAAATTAGTTCAGTCAAATTAACTTTTATGAGTATTTAGCACTTTCTTTTTCTTTCAAGTTCACTAAACTGATATATTTTAAGTAAACTGAACTGTTTCATTGTTTTGAGTTTTATGAAATTGTTTATTTTAATTTAGACGAACTTAAGTTTAACTGAAACAGCTGGGATGTCTATTTCCCAGCATGCTTTGCCGATGGCACTCGAAAGGGAGAGTAAATGCTAAAATTAAGTGTAATATAATGTTTTTTTTTGTGTGTAAGATTAATGTTATGTGTGAGATTTAGTAGTGATTCATGTTTTGTTATGCTAATTTAGAAGAATTTCTGTTAATGTTGGCTTTAGGATAGTTACCATCATGGTGACAAGTGGTGCATGCAGCTTGATTTGAGAGCAAATAATCCATTTATATTGCTGTGCTCACATACAGCAAGTGTTTCTGTATAACATACTATTGCTAATATGTTAGCATTTACTATGTTAGCAGATTAGCTTTTTAAAGTTAACTCATTTTATACTAATAAAAGTATATTGAGTTCTGCCAACTTATTTGGGTTTACAGTGTACTTCATAGATTTAAGTTACATTAACTGAATGGAATTAGTACTATTAACTTTATTTACCCAAGTTATCTTAACAATAAGTTATTGAGTTACTTGAACACAAATCAAATACTTTTTTAAGCTTAAATTGTTTGAGTTAATAAACTTAAATGATTTAAGGCAATCGGTTTCCTCAAACGGTTTGAGTTGAACTAACTCATCAGGTTTTACAGTGCAGTCATGGTGATCGCAGTCGCGGCATTGCCATTGGCTGAGTAGTGGCAACCGCAATTAGGCAAAGTCACTTCATTTTATTGCCTATTTCAAATATTTACCACCATTGACAGCGACGGCTGTAAACTCTGGGCGCTCGGTCGGCTCAGACCATAGACAGTATAAGAAATGGACAGAGCCATCTCATTGGAACTCAGTTGAGACAGTTGAAGCCCATTTTTAGCGATTTCTGAGCACTTCCGTTCCTGACGCGCAGACTCAAACCGACTCAAACTAAGCTTGATGACGTGAGCAACCTGTCTGACAGACGTTACTCTTCTAGTAGCTGTGCGTGAAAATGGCCAACTTTAATCTTGCAGAGACGGGGAACTTGAGCAAAGAGTTCTTTGGCGTGAGTGAGCAGGAGTAAGTATTCCGTTGCTTTTATGGACTCATTATCTATGGGCTTCTCCC
Organism: Rhinichthys klamathensis goyatoka; assembly: GCF_029890125.1. Taxonomy (NCBI): domain Eukaryota; kingdom Metazoa; phylum Chordata; class Actinopteri; order Cypriniformes; family Leuciscidae; genus Rhinichthys; species Rhinichthys klamathensis. The sequence continues at coordinate 70,277 of NW_026607047.1, forward strand.
TCGACGGGACGTCCCCCCGATTGCCTGCGAGCTTCTCCTCCTGTCTGTACGGTCACTTCTGTACAGCGCGACAGAGAGTCGAGTGGTTATGACGCAATCGTTAGCCTATTTTTACTAAAACTGTTTCTACGGGGCCATAATGTAACAGAGAAGGTAATGGAGCACTTTATACATTGTCGTGTTTCTTTAGAAATAAATAATGGACAAATGGAGTCTTTAAACGCCTCAGATGTAAAGTTATTCGCTGTCAAAGTGACGCCAAAATGAATGGGAGTCAATAGAAATGCTAACGCAAGTGAAGTTCTGCTACAACATGGCGGCCCCCGGCCGTCTTCAACTTCCGGTCGATGGAATTTCCCCCTTGGCTCAGACCCGTTTACCAGTATGAAGCCGATTTCAACGGTTAATTACTGCAGCAAGCGCCAGCACGCATGCTCAGCTCATCACTGGAGTGACGTTTGCACAACTTTGGGTGAAATAAAACTCCACGCCTGACTTGGAATCATCTCTTCTCGATTCTGCGCCATTACGGTGAACTTGAGGTAAGTCTTGTGTTCAATTTCAAGCATCAACATTTCACGCCGAGCATAGGTTCAATCGAGTTCCCTTAACTTCTTATATTAACTCTACATTTCCAACTGTTGCTGATTAAATGTTGATTATTATCGATCCGTTTAAACTTTGTTCGTGGTCCTTTGACATGCTTCCCTCCAGATGAAACGAAAAGAAAGAATTCAGAATTCAGTTAAGAATTATTAATTAGGACAATAATTGTTTATCATGTCTAAGTAGTGCAAGTTAGGTTAATATGAAAGTGGCTCTGATTTTTATGGCGCGAACGAAGCTAACATTGACTAACCTTAGCTGGGCTGTTAGCTCTTCTTTGGAGCCAGAATTAGTACATTAGACGCCATTTTTATTGAATGCAATTTACGTGAATAATATTTACGAGCACAGTCTTTGATCTGTGGAAGAAAATAAAGTGGAACAAAATTTTAGCTGGATTAAGGCCCACCGCACAGACTGGCAACAAACATTGTCAAAAAGTATACACATTTTGATCCTGTAAGAAAATGTTTATTTTACTTATGTAAATTGTAATAGAGGAATGATGTGAGACTTTGGTATAAGTCATGCTGAAAGCTGGGTCATTGTCTGTTGCTGAGTGAGATCGGGACTCTTATTATGAAAATGAACTGAGGACTCTTATAGAGGAGCAGTATTGCGCCGGCGCCCTCGCAGTATGATTACTCTGACACGTTTGCTCCTGTTTTTACAGGTATGATAACTTAATATGCAGACGAGTCCTGTAATTCCGATGTATGTTCATGCTGCAAATATTTTGTGTATTAATGTTCTGGGTTGTGAAGATATTGAATATGTGCAGACCGTCCGCCATTTTGTGAACGCTGTGACATGACGTGGTCGTGAAATGCATTTAAAGAGCATATTGCAGGTAAAAAAAAAATCTAAATTAATATATAACCTTGTAAGAAAATACCATATGAAAAGGTAATGCAGGATTTAAAATGTTTTAAAACGACATAAGGGCACAAATTTAGTAGATAAAGTGAGCATTTCTTTGACTGCTCGTAAAAACCGTTTTTTTTTTCAACATCGCGTCATTTTACGTCACCAGAGGGAGGAGCCTCAGCAGCGCAGATAGGGTTGTATTCAGTAGAGCGGGTAAATTTGCTTTTTTATACTCAGAATGACAATTTGGAATGTAAATAACAACATATAATACAGTTATTTGTTTTATTAGGAAAATACCATATAGGGCCTACATAAAAAGAATTGGGCTTTTTTCACATTTTATAAATGACTTCACATTATATGTACATCTTTTGGAACAAACTAAAAACAAAAAAGCAATGAAAACATGTAATGCTTTGAAAGCAAAGGATTTTATGTAAAACTTTTTTTGTATTTTTTATTTCCTGGCAGCTAATGTTAATGTGATATTGTGAATATGTACCTCTTGTTCTTGTGGCATCGAATTAAAAAAAAAAGTCAGTAAGAGCGGTCGTGAATCAGTGTTTTCGGTAGTTTTTGTATTTTAATTTATCATCGTCATGGTAAAGGGACGGTGCTGTCTATCGTGCCTGTGTGCGGTGTGTGCAGCTGTAGAGACAGGATTTCTCTTCTGCATCGGCTTCGAAAAACGCGGTCGTGTGTAGCGTACACCAGATCTGAGGAACAAAAACGTGTCTATCAGGAATAAAAATATCTATCTGTCTCTCGATGAGAAAACGCTAAGAGTACATGTAGAACAACGACATTACCGAACGATATACACCTCACATTTTACCAAACAGAATGAACGATGCACTATTAACTCTATTACACTATTAATTAAAACTCACAGTGAACAGCATTAAATATAAAAACACATATGCCTTACCTTTTTGTTGCAGTGCAGGTTTTATTGCAGTGGTATAATATTTTGCCGACAGCACTAGTCCTCATTTTTTTATTGCTGCTTCCATTCTCCTGATTGCTATTATTTAATTTCTTCGTTAAAAAACATCCAGGGAAGATTGAATAGGCCTGTTCTTTTAATGTTTACTCAGTATCTGACAGCTAGGCTAATCAAAAATACGCGCGATTAAGTGATGCAATAAACTGCGGCTGCGCACACTCACTCCACACAAGTTTTTTTATAATAATACTTTTGCAATAATGTGTGTCTCCTCTGACCGTTGTTCTGTCTAACATTAATCCTGGCCTGTCCCTGCTCTCTCGGCAGCATAGCAGGCTCATAATTGTAAGGCTGTCGTCCGTGGTCTGACCGTGGTCTGTCATACGAGTAAGTCCGAAATGTCATTGCGATCCATTGTTTTCCTGTTGTTTGAATGGTTTGAATCGACCGCTCTCCCGCCCGTTACGTCACGCCCATTTTCAGATGTGGAAGTAAAATTCTCTCACAAAAACGACTCCAGAAGCCAATGTATCGTATTTATAAGTATATTTTAAAGAAAATCTAATTACTACATTGTTTTTCTATACATTGACTCGTTGGGTCCTCTAACCTGCAATATGCCCTTTAAAGGCCTTTTGCGCGGGGCCTGTAACAGATGCACTTTCGACATTTAACAATATCGAGAAGAAAGTCGTGTCTGAAAGCTGCAATCTTTTACTTGTATTGGTTAAAATGAATGGGCAATATCTCGTGTTTTTCCGTGGGTGCTCGAATTTGTCGGTGGCTGTTGGCTTATTTTTTATAACATGTTTGCTGGCGTTTGTCTGTGCGGTGTGAATTGGCCTATAGTCGTAGTTTTATGGTGCAAACTGAAGTAACGTATGCACTATAGTAACATTTAACCTGTCCTTCCAGAAAAATGCAGAGTTTTTTTTGTGATTTGTTGCGGGCAAAAATCCTTAATTATGCGGCACGTTTTCTTAAAAAATGCGACGGAATATGTGGAATATTTATGCAATTGTATGCGGTGAAAAAAAGTGATTCCCCAAACACCCTGTTCTCACTTAATCTCCCTTAATGTAAAGAGTAATTTCTTATTACTTCCTATGCTAAGCAAGCATACTACATCACAGAAAGTGCTGGGAATATTTATTTCAGTTTTCAGTTTTATTTAGGGTTAGGGTTAGGTTTTTGAGGATATTACAACAGCCCTTCCCCCTCCTGGTTTTTCAAAAGGGTTCAGGGACTGAGGAAATGCACTGGCCGACGCTTGTCTGACTACCTTGTCGGGTTCGAACTTTGGGACTATATGGGAAAAATCTGTCTCCCCTGTGGGTATCGGATCACTGTACTTTTGTGATTCCATCTTTTATTGAATCGGGTAGGACCCCATTACACTTGGACAAGGGCCCCCCCCAAAAAAACAAAGGGTTAAGCTTAAATCTGAATGGATAAAGCAAATAACCAACCAGTCTATTGACTCCGTATGCCCACCTGATTAGGTTAGCTTAAAGGCCTAGGCCTAGATCCAACCAGACTAGGTGTGTAATCCACAAAAACTACTATGGGTAGGTTTAGGGAAAGAGCAGGCATAGGCCTAGATCCAACCAGACTAGGTGTGTAATCCACAAAAACTACTATGGGTAGGTTTAGGGAAAAAGCAGGCATAGGCCTAGATCCAACCAGACTAGGTGTGTAATCCACAAAAACTACTATGGGTAGGTTTAGGGAAAGAGCAGGCATAGGCCTAAATCCAACCAGACTAGGTGTGTAATCCACAAAAACTACTATGGGTAGGTTTAGGGAAAAAGCAGGCATAGGCCTAGATCCAACCAGACTAGGTGTGTAATCCACAAAAACTACTATGGGTAGGTTTAGGGAAAAAGCAGGCATAGGCCTAGATCCAACCAGACTAGGTGTGTAATCCACAAAAACTACTATGGGTAGGTTTAGGGAAAGAGCAGGCATAGGCCTAGATCCAACCAGACTAGGTGTGTAATCCACAAAAACTACTATGGGTAGGTTTAGGGAAAAAGCAGGCATAGGCCTAGATCCAACCAGACTAGGTGTGTAATCCACAAAAACTACTATGGGTAGGTTTAGGGAAAGAGCAGGCATAGGCCTAGATCCAACCAGACTAGGTGTGTAATCCACAAAAACTACTATGGGTAGGTTTAGGGAAAAAGAAGGCATAGGCCCAGATCCTAACCAGACTAGGTGTGTAATCCACAAAAACTACTATGGGTAGGTTTAGGGAAAAAGCAGGCATAGGCCTAGATCCAACCAGACTAGGTGTGTAATCCACAAAAACTACTATGGGTAGGTTTAGGGAAAGAGCAGGCATAGGCCTAGATCCAACCAGACTAGGTGTTTAATCCACAAAAACTACTATGGGTAGGTTTAGGGAAAAAGAAGGCATAGGCCTAGATCCTAACCAGACTAAGTGTGTAATCCAAAAAAACTACTATGGGTAGGTTTAGGGAAAAAGCAGGCATAGGCCTAGATCCAACCAGACTAGGTGTGTAATCCACAAAAACTACTATGGGTAGGTTTAGGGAAAAAGCAGGCATAGGCCTAGATCCAACCAGACTAGGTGTGTAATCCACAAAAACTACTATGGGTAGGTTTAGGGAAAAAGAAGGCATAGGCCCAGATCCTAACCAGACTAAGTGTGTAATCCACAAAAACTACTATGGGTAGGTTTAGGGAAAAAGAAGGCATAGGCCTAGATCCTAACCAGACTAAGTGTGTAATCCACAAAAACTACTATGGGTAGGTTTAGGGAAAAAGAAGGCATAGGCCTAGATCCTAACCAGACTAAGTGTGTAATCCAAAAAAACTACTATGGGTAGGTTTAGGGAAAAAGAAGGCATAGGCCTAGATCCTAACCAGACTAGGTGTGTAATCCACAGTTTTTTGCACTACTATGGGTAGATATAAAAGAATGAGTAGGCATAGGCCTAAAGTACTGCCATAATCCAAACACGACTAGGTTTAACTCTTCCTACTCCCTCAAAGAAGATGTGAGGGAAATATTTAAGACACTCTCGTCAGTAGTGTTCCTCAGGCTCCTTGGGTGTTTCGGCCTTTCCAACACTAGACACCCTCCCCTGAGGCGGCCCATCCCGGATGATCAGTCCAGGACGAGTGTCTTGTGACCAATTGTTAATCGAACTAGACCAGATCCTTCAAGCCACTGTGGTTGGGTTCTGGTTACAGGATATTACCGATACGATCAGGCTGACCTCTGACTCGGAACCTTCTTTCAGGTAAAAAACCATGACCCTACATAGATCACCCTTTCTCCTGACTCACCAGACCTCCTTTCTTCTACAGAACAATCGCCAACCGGGCTGACCTCTGAATCGGAACCTTCTTTCAGGTAAGAAACCATGACCCTTCCTAGATCACCCTTTCTCCTTTCTAACCAAATCTCCTTTCTTTTACAGAACGATCGCCGACCGGGCTGACTCTTGAAAAAAAACAGAAAACGAGAAATCTACCGTCTAACTTCAAAAGACGTTCCCCACGCTTCTCACCTAGTCAAAAGAAAACTCACAATGTTGCGGGCATCGAGACTGGCGGATGCGATGCATCAAGCTTCTACCAGTCCTTCGCCCTAAGAGTCAACACTAACCAGACCGACATCATCCCACTACAGGACAACCGCTGGCAGTGCCGACTCCTGAATTGGAGCTTCCAGGTAAGAAAACCCGTCCCTCTAAGAAACCATGACCCTTCATAGATCACCCTTTCTTCTACAGAACGATCGCCGACCGGGCTGACTCTTGAAAAAAAACAGAAAACGAGAAATCTACCGTCTAACTTCAAAAGACGTTCCCCACGCTTCTCACCCAGTCAAAAGAAAACTCACAATGTTGCGGGCATCGAGACTGGCGGATGCGATGCATCAAGCTTCTACCAGTCCTTCGCCCTAAGAGTCAACACTAACCAGACCGACATCATCCCACTACAGGACAACCGCTGGCAGTGCCGACTCCTGAATTGGAGCTTCCAGGTAAGAAAACCCGTCCCTTTACCGTAAACCGAAGACGATGCCACAATCAGTGTGTAGGTAGGTTGTTGTTGCAAGATGTACTGTTGCATGAAGGGCGCTAACCACCCATAGAAAACTTGGGTAACATTTAAGACCTCTATACCCCAGGTCACCTCCCCACGTGCTGTCCAAGTGGACCCAGGGAGGCCGGTTACTTACCGCCCTTCCAAGTAACCCTTCGTTAACACCGCAAGGTATCCAGGTACTTGAGAAAAGCCTGCGAGGAATGGTCTACTTCTTGTGGCCCTATGTCAGCCCTGCTGACTTCACCCCGGAAGCCTTGCCCAGGAAGTCCCCAAATAGCAACCCATTGTTGCTAGGTCCTTCTAATTCCCAGGACAAGACCCCCTGAAATCACTCTATATCGAAGATCGAGATTGGCGGATGCACATTTCTGTACACCAAGCTTCTACCAACCTCTCTCCTCCAGAGTAAAAAAACGACTGAACAGAAATAATCCTTACCAAAGGACGTATTCGTCAGCCGCAGATACCACCAGATGGCATCGCTCTGATATATGCTTTTTTGACGCAGAACCCGCAACCGCGGTGAGAAATTCTTTTTCTTAAAGTTTCTCACAAGAGCCTAATTAGGCCCAACAGGTGTAGAAAATGAGCCTAATCACCCAACCAATCAACCCATTTAGCCCGTTAAAAAAACATATATATAGGAACCAATCGGGATTGAGCAAAAACCGAACCCTGCTCGGTACATACTATAATCAATGGAAAAGAAACCGGTATGACCACCATGGGACTATCACCTTATCTGTCCCAATTTAGACTTCTTTTTTGTCACCAAGCCTTGTTAATTCATAAAAACCAACCTCTTCCCTAGAGAGTAGAATGGGCTGAACCGGAATAATCCATATCAGAAAGGATAAAACCATCCGTCATACCACCAGATGGCGCCCCTATCATATATGCATTTTTGATGCAGTACCCACAACCATGGTGAGGAGAAAAAAATTTTTTTCTTTTGAAACCGACCAACTCCAATTGGTGCACTATCCCTCAAATTACTACGGACAGGTAGATGCAAACAGGCCTAGACTTGAATCAAAAAATACGCTAAGCAGAAACCGAACTCCCCTCAGTGTACACTATGGGTAGGATTAGGGACCGGGTCGGTGTCAGCTTAAGTCTCAAGAGTTTTAACCGAAACCGAACTCTACAGGGCTACTATGGGTAGGATTAGAGATCGGTGTGAGCTCCAGACTCCATCAATTTAACCGAAACCGAATTCACAGGGCTACTATGGGTAGGATTAAAAAGAGATCTGTGTGAGCTCCAGACTCCATCAATTTAACCGAAACCGAACTCCACAGGCTATTATGGGAAGGAACTGGTATGAGCTCCAGTACCCATCGATTCAACCGAAACCGATCTCAGATACTGATGACAGATGATGAGGATGATGATATAATTTTCTATAAAGGGGCTCAGATTGAGAAAAAATTCTGGAATCATGTATTCCAAGAACCTTTCTGCATCATCATATGTCCCTTTTTTTTCCTTTTTCCCTTTCTTCAAATCCCCTCTAATTTAAGCGAAAAAAAGATTTTTTTATGATGATGATGATGATGATGATGATGATGATGATGAACCAGAAGATGCCCGACCCGCTCAGGACCGACACCTCCCTAAGGGTCTGCTTAGACCCGTGTTCATCCTCCTCGTCCGGTCCCACCCCGACCCAACGGATCGGAGAGGAAACGGAGAGGATGTGTTTTTTTTGTAATTCCGTTGATCCAACTACTTCCGTTCTTCCCTGAATTCCGTTCTCCATTGAATGATTTCCACGCAGAATCCCTTGTACTCCCATCTGATTTAAAGCAAAAGGATGAAGGATGAACCAGGAGATGCCGGACCTGCTTAGGACCGACACCCCCCTAAAAAGTCTGCTTAGACCCATGTTCATCTTCCTCGTCCGGTCCCACCCCGACCCAATGAGTCGGAGAGGGACCGGAGAGGATGTCTTTGTAATTCTGTTGATCCAACAACCTCCGTTCTTCCCTAAATTCCGTTCTCCAATGAGCTGTTTCCATGCAGAATCCAATTCTCCAAATTATGTTACCGATACCTCTCTTCTCTCATTCAGACCATTTGGGAACCAAGCTTTTAATTTTTCAATCCAAATGTATTCCTTGCACAGTCTCTGTCTTAAAGTCCACTTTGGGTTGTGTTCCAAGCCTCTTATTCTCAGCTTCTGTAAGCCATGTTGCCTGAAATGCTGAATCAGTGCCCGTCTGCTGTCGCCCAACTTCCCCTTCCTGATCACATATCTGTGCTGATATAGACGAGTCTTGATGGAGTTCTTCGTCTGACCAACATAATGCTTACCACATCGACTGCACTGAATCGCATAAATACAGTTCTTCGTTTTCAAAGGAATTACCGGAAGAAAGAACGCCCTCGACTGACCCCTAGCTTTAATGACCCGAGGTCTATTTATTGCTGGTGGCTGCCTCCCTTTTTGCCTAGCAAGCCGACTATGAACCAATAAATCCCGCAAGTTCGTGTTTCTTTTGTAGGCTGCAAGGAGAGTAATATCCTGTCCTTCTGGGATACCTGCCAATGACTCCTCGAAATTGCCCCTGATCTCCTTATTCAGTCTAACCGCCTCTGGGGTATATGAAAAAATAGCCGGAACTAGAACCTTGCCCACTCCCGAGGGTCCAGGCTCCGGGTTTGACTGCAACCGGCAATGCTCTTTATAAATCCCCCTGAGCCGCGATCTAGAATAACCCCTCGTCCGAAGCGCACAAAACAGAGTGCGTTTAGCTTCCTGAAAATCCTCCTCTCTTGAACAAATTCTCCTAAATCTGAGGAGCTGGGATAACACTATACCCCTAAATGTGTGTCTCGGATGATAACTCTGATGATGCAACAGGGCATGGGTATCTGTCTCTTTGAAAAACATCTTAAAATCCAACTGACCCGTAGAAAGAAAGTCCGGTCCCTTATATACTGTTGTATCCAAGAACTCAATCGCCTGTTCCCTAACCACCGCTTGTACCTTAATCGAGGCATGATGCGCATTTAGTATTCCCAAAAAGGTCTCAAAGTCCTGCTGGCTATGACTCCATAATCCCCAGACATCATCCAAAAACCGAAAGTATGCTAAGGGAACCTTTTCACACTTGGGAAAAACCGTTTCTTCCCATTGGGCCATGTATATATTTGCATATGCTGGTGCAAACCTTTTTCCCATGGCTGTCCCTTTAATCTGTAGGTACCAGTCCCCCTCGAACTCAAAATCATTACGGGTTAAACTCAACTCCAAGAGTTCCAAAATCGCTCCATCCGGTCTCGAGGTGTCCGGGTATCGGATAAAACAGTCTCGTACTGCCTCCAACCCTAAAGGTGTCTCAATGTTAGTGTAGAGACTCTCCACATCCAATGAAAAGAAAATTACCCCTGAGGGTACTCTCAAACCCCTTACTTTATCCAAAAAGTCATAGGTGTCCCTGATATAACTAGAATGTCTAGTAGATAAGGGATTCAGATAAAAATCAATGAATTCCGCAATCCTATGACTTTCACTTCCGCAATCCGACACTATTGGACGACCCGGGGGCATAAAGGGATTGGACCATTTCTCCCTAGGCTTGTGAACTTTCGGCAATAAGTAGAATCGCCTAGGTCTAGGTGCCTTTTCCCACAGTAGGTAATTGGTCTGTCGTTTACAAATAAAGCCTGTCCTCTCCAAAGTCTCCACTATCCCCTCAATACGAGGCACTGATTCCATGAAAATGGGGGTTGTTAATTTGGAATAAAAAGAACTGTCGGTCAGCTGTCTTTGTCCTTCCTGCACATAACGTACCCTATCCATAATAACCACTGTGCTCCCTTTGTCCGCTGGTTTAATAACTATATCCCGCCTAGAGATTAATTCATCTAGAGCTTTGATCTCGCTCAAGGGTAAATTTTGTTTCGGGGCTTGTGCTCCTACAAAAGCTCTCCGGGCCCCCTGCACATTCCTATCAAAAAAGTCCCATACTTCCCCTGGTAACTGCTGGGGCCGGGGCACCCAGCCCGATCTCTCACAAAAAGGCAGAATTTGAACATCTCCCTCTTCCCTCGGGCCAAAAAATACTGCTCTCTGCACTTTAGCATGAAAATGACCTAGGTCCGCCAGAAAAGACCCCCTGCCCGCCCTCTTTATTAAGTGGGAGGGAATAAAGGATAATCCCCTATCCAATAGGTCAACCTGTGCCGATGTCAAATTAAGACTCTGAGACAAATTAATTACAGAGCTCCCTTTATTTGAAATTTCTCTGCTCTTTCTTTTCTCAACAATATGCTCGGGGCCCTGGCGGAACGACCCCCTCACTGATTTAAATACCGCTCCCAGTGATATAGCATAGCTCGTGCCGTCGCTGCCGTCCAGTGTATTCCATCCTCTCCCACTTTGAAATCTTTCTCTGCGAGGAGAGGTATGCTACAACCCAAATCCACAATAACCTTGTTTAAGGCTGTCAGATTCGACCTCACCCTCTCTGGCAGAGCTGGATCAAAATTGATCAAGGGGACATAGATTCTCGCCCCTGGAAAGGTCCCTTTGGCTGCTTCCACCATCTTCCCCATGATTTTCCCTATGGCCGTTGTATTACCATTTGCCCGATCATTTAAACCGAAGGCCAGGATCACCTGCTCTGGCACTTCCGTCTGCTTGGTCCTGTGCTTTAGGATCGTGTATCCATCCGCAATTGAGGCCCCCGGAAAACTGTGGATCTCCAGATCCCATGCCTCTGTTCTTGGAAACCGGCTCAAATTAGAGTCCCCTACCAACAGGATCGGGTTAACCGGGGCCAGAGACCATTCCTTGGCCTTCCCTCTCCCCTCGTGGTTAATCTGTAGACTCCACCGCGAAACCTCCCCCTGTCCCGATTCCGGGGATCCCTTTTTCTTCTCCTCCCCCACTTCCTCCTTTTGAGGGACTGGTGGCCCTCCTTGGCCCCCCAATTCTTCCCCAAAAAGCTCCTCCAGGATCCCCTCCTCAATCTCAATCACCTGGTGCTTGTCATCTGGCTTTTGTCCCTGGTGTTGGACTGGAGTCAAGGACGGCGGGGCTACCCCTGCCTTGTTTGTACTGGGACCTATCCCCTTCCTGGCTCTTGGTGTCCTGGGAGCCACTACCAAGGGAATTTTTTGGCCCTCTGTCCCCTTTTCTGCCTTCCTAACCCCTTGGGCACCTGCCCCCAAAGGTTGGTCCACTTCCATGGGGACCACGACCATTTCCTCCTCCACCCCCCGTTGTTGTCTTTCCTTTTCCTGCCCCGGTTGTTCCTGCCGCGGTCCAGGCTCAGCTCCAGGGTCTCTACGAATCAGTGCTCCTTCCCCTCCCGCCCCTTCCTGGGCTCTTCCTCTGGATACGAGGGTTTTAACCAGCCTCTCGGCTCCCTGGACCGTCTCCTCCCTCATCCTCCTGTACCTCCTCCGAGTCCATTTGACCGCCACTTGCCAGGCCTCCCTCCAATCTATTTTTGGGCTGTTGGTCACCTCCGTACTCGCCTTTCTTAAGGCCCCCTGATAGTGCTCTTCAAGAATATTTAGGCCCGTTTTTAGCCATGCGTTTGTATTATCTTGTAACCTACACTCCGTCCTTATTGAGTGGAAGGCCGGCTGCACCTTTTTAGCCTGGGCCGCCAACTTTGCCAATCTTCCCGGCGGGCCCTCCTGTGCTCCTTCTATCTCGGCATTATAATGGCATAATTTCAGGAAGGAGTGGAAGGCTCGCACTGCCTTCCTGAAATCCGGATCTCCCTCCTTCCTGGTCCCTTCCACTTGTCTCCATCCACTTTCACCTCTATTCCCCACGTTTCTTCTTCTCCCTCCGGCCTCCGATTTCCTTCTTCCTCCCCTTCCTCCCGTAACCGGTCTCCATCCTTGTCTTCGTTCCTCCCTATTTCCCCATCTCCTTTCGTCCGCATACCTCCTTGTCTCCACTCTTCCTCGCCTCTCCCCTCTTTCCTCCAAATGTCTCCTTGTTTCCCTTGTCCTTCCGCTCCACTCCCTTTCTTCATCCACACGTCTCCTTCCCCTCTCCTCCCTTCTTCCACATCCCTCCTTGTCTCTCTTCTTCTCCGATCTTCTCCTCTTTCCTCCGAATGTCTCCTTGTTTCTCTTCTTCCCTCACTCCACCGTCTTCCTTCTTCAAGATGTCTTCCCGTCTCCTCTCTTCTTCTCCCCTTCTCTCTCCTTTCCTCCAGATATTGCCTTCTTTCCATCATCCTTTCTCCTCTGCTCCCTTCTCTTCTTTCATCCCAACGTCCTCTTCCCTCCTCTTCTCTTCCCCTCTCTGAAAAAGATTTTCTACCAGTTTTTCTATCCATGCTTTTGAATTTCCTACCTAAGAAAAAAGAAGAAGAAAAAGAACTTTTGTGTATAATTACACATTGATTCTTCACCTCCTACAACATATCCCCAACTGGGTCCAAAAAGACCCGGGTCCCCAATATCCACCTCCTGGATACACCCCGGTATGTCATGTCCGATGGCTCTGGCTAGGTTAGGTTTTTGAGGATATTACAACAGCCCTTCCCCCTCCTGGTTTTTCAAAAGGGTTCAGGGACTGAGGAAATGCACTGGCCGACGCTTGTCTGACTACCTTGTCGGGTTCGAACTTTGGGACTATATGGGAAAAATCTGTCTCCCCTGTGGGTATCGGATCACTGTACTTTTGTGATTCCATCTTTTATTGAATCGGGTAGGACCCCATTACACTTGGACAAGGGCCCCCCCCAAAAAAACAAAGGGTTAAGCTTAAATCTGAATGGATAAAGCAAATAACCAACCAGTCTATTGACTCCGTATGCCCACCTGATTAGGTTAGCTTAAAGGCCTAGGCCTAGATCCAACCAGACTAGGTGTGTAATCCACAAAAACTACTATGGGTAGGTTTAGGGAAAGAGCAGGCATAGGCCTAGATCCAACCAGACTAGGTGTGTAATCCACAAAAACTACTATGGGTAGGTTTAGGGAAAAAGCAGGCATAGGCCTAGATCCAACCAGACTAGGTGTGTAATCCACAAAAACTACTATGGGTAGGTTTAGGGAAAGAGCAGGCATAGGCCTAAATCCAACCAGACTAGGTGTGTAATCCACAAAAACTACTATGGGTAGGTTTAGGGAAAAAGCAGGCATAGGCCTAGATCCAACCAGACTAGGTGTGTAATCCACAAAAACTACTATGGGTAGGTTTAGGGAAAAAGCAGGCATAGGCCTAGATCCAACCAGACTAGGTGTGTAATCCACAAAAACTACTATGGGTAGGTTTAGGGAAAGAGCAGGCATAGGCCTAGATCCAACCAGACTAGGTGTGTAATCCACAAAAACTACTATGGGTAGGTTTAGGGAAAAAGCAGGCATAGGCCTAGATCCAACCAGACTAGGTGTGTAATCCACAAAAACTACTATGGGTAGGTTTAGGGAAAGAGCAGGCATAGGCCTAGATCCAACCAGACTAGGTGTGTAATCCACAAAAACTACTATGGGTAGGTTTAGGGAAAAAGGCATAGGCCCAGATCCTAACCAGACTAGGTGTGTAATCCACAAAAACTACTATGGGTAGGTTTAGGGAAAAAGCAGGCATAGGCCTAGATCCAACCAGACTAGGTGTGTAATCCACAAAAACTACTATGGGTAGGTTTAGGGAAAGAGCAGGCATAGGCCTAGATCCAACCAGACTAGGTGTTTAATCCACAAAAACTACTATGGGTAGGTTTAGGGAAAAAGAAGGCATAGGCCTAGATCCTAACCAGACTAAGTGTGTAATCCAAAAAAACTACTATGGGTAGGTTTAGGGAAAAAGCAGGCATAGGCCTAGATCCAACCAGACTAGGTGTGTAATCCACAAAAACTACTATGGGTAGGTTTAGGGAAAAAGCAGGCATAGGCCTAGATCCAACCAGACTAGGTGTGTAATCCACAAAAACTACTATGGGTAGGTTTAGGGAAAAAGAAGGCATAGGCCCAGATCCTAACCAGACTAAGTGTGTAATCCACAAAAACTACTATGGGTAGGTTTAGGGAAAAAGAAGGCATAGGCCTAGATCCTAACCAGACTAAGTGTGTAATCCACAAAAACTACTATGGGTAGGTTTAGGGTTAGGGTTAGGGTTAGGGGAAAACGATCCAAGATCCAAACCTGAGGTCTGAAAATGGTTATGCACTGTTAGGCTTTTGAATAGGCAACGCCTTCCCCCAGACGACCTCTCCTGGTCATCTAGTTTAGATTAGGAAGGACGCAGAAATGCACTGGCCGGCGCATGTTTTTGAAGAGGCTGATCCACCTAGGTCTCTAACTATACCCTCCCAACCCACTACTACTATGCTGCTTGAGTTATAATCCTAAAATACAAGTCCAAAAACAATTAAAGTCATGAATCCATGATTACCTCAAGAGCTAAGACAGCAACCCCACTCCACACCAAAGAAACCAAAACACCCTAAGTCAATTCATCCTACTACTACAACTGAGAACACATCTTCAGTGGTGTACCTCAGGATCATTGGGTGTTTCGGCTCTTTAAACACCAGACACCCTCCTCTGAGGCGGCCCGCCTAAGGGGATCAATCCTAGGCGTGTGTTCAGACAATATCTATTACCCTCCAGGTAACTAAGCACTATAAACAACTTACCTAAGAGCACTAACTCTGATACCAAATTCCATAGCTCAAACTACAAGGGCCTCCCCACCAACCCCAACACCTCAACCAACCATCTAACCCCTAATGCTAAGCATCGATAGAAGATTGGGAATCCGTATAACGGCCATTTTAACCCAAGGCCACCGTCTCTGCGTGCTGTCCTAGTGGACCCAGAGACGGTCAGATACTTTACCTTCCCCAAACCAAGTAGCCCCTTCGTTAACACCGCAAGGTATCCCAGGGTACCCGATAAGGGCCTGTGTTCACGAGCCTCAGATTGGCGGGCACAAGTGCCTAAAATCGGCAATTTACGAGTACCAAGCTTCTACCAATCGTCACCTCTAAGTTAATGCAAGACCTTAACCGACATCACACTTACCAGTGCAATCGCAAGGCAGCATCAACCTTAACACAGTCCTATTTTCCCAATCCACCTACCTTAACACACCCATTACCACATTCCTGGTAACTCCACAATCCCCCATTACCCACAATCCTCGGTAATCCTACTGTCCCGTTATCGTTATCCTCCAACGTAAATCCCAACACCCTGAGTCCTTCCCGATCCAATCGACGATTCCTTCTTGTCTCCTTTTAACGATTTTTCTCCGATTTTTTACCACCATCCATGAGTAGCCTGTTCCCTTAACCTAACCATTTAAGCTTCTTTAGACAAGAAACCAAGGTCAAAACCAATCCCCACACCCAGCCTCGAACCCCGATCCCCCTGTCCCCAGCCAACCGACACAACCCACTATACCACCCAATTACTCCCATCCCCCTTATTCAATCACAATATATCCAGTCGGCCAAAACCCCACATGTACATAAACATACATATATCTACTATCCCAATGCTGGACTTTGAACCCAGGTCTTCCGGTCCCAAGCCTACCAGCACTAACCACTCAACCAAGCTCTTCTCACGATCTCCCTACCCTATCTGCAATTTTAACCACGGATAAAGAACATAATCCCTGAAAAAGTGTTTAGGCCAGTCTCGAACCCGGATCTCCCAGTTCCTAAGCTACCACCTCTAACCACACCGCCAATGAATCTCTGAGAAGTTTAAGAAAAAATAATCATAATAATTGTAATAATAATAATAATAATAATAATAATAATAATAATAATAAAAATAAAAAAATATTAATAATTTTTTAATAATAATTTTTTAATAATAATTTTTAATAATGACACTGATACTGATACATAAGAAGAATAATAATGATAAGAATTTTATAATAATGATAATGATAATAAATAATCATAGGAATAATTATCATAATAATAATAATAATAATAATAATAATAATAATAATAATAATAATATTAATAGCAACGATAATGATAATGCTAATTAATAATAATCATCACATTAACAATAATCATAATAAAAATAATCATAATAAAAATAATCATAATAAAAATAATCCTACAAAAATACAGGGATAGCCCAGTTAAGTCACCCTCCTGTGAGGGGTAGGTTTAGGTATAATAAAATAATATAGCCCCATTCCCCTGTAAGGGGTAGGTTTTAGTGCTTGTGCAGATACAGGGATAGTCCAATTAAATCCCTCTCCTGTAAGGGGTAGGTTTAGGTATAATACAATAATCAAGTCCCAATCCCCTGTAAGGGGTAGGTTTTAGTGCTTGTGCAGATACGGGGATAGTCTAATTAAATTACCCTCCTAGGAGGGGTAGGTTTAGGTATAATAAAATAATCAAGTCCCAATCCCCTGTAAGGGGTAGGTTTTAGTGCTTGTGCAGATACAGGGATTAGTCTAATTACTTCACTCTCCTATAAAGGGTAGGTTTAGGTATCATAAAATAATCAAGTCCCAATCCCCTGTAAGGGGTAGGTTTTAGTGCTTGTGCAGATACGGGGATAGTCTAATTAAATTAAATTACCCTCCTAGGAGGGGTAGGTTTAGGTATAATAAAATAATCAAGTCCCAATCCCCTGGGTTAGGGTTAGGGTTAGGGTTAGGTTTTGAGGAAGTTACAACGACTCCCCCCTACTTGAACCTTTGCTCAAGGAGGTTTGGAATAGGGAGACCGAGGAAGTGCACGGGCCTACGCTTGTTTGACACTACCTGTACCTGTGGGTGACGCTTTTATGGACGTCCTGATCAACCATTTTTTGGCATGAGGTCTTTTTTGTAATCTATTCTCTGAAACCGTTGGTATTTATTTATTTTTTATTTTTTATTTTTTATTTTTTAATATAATTTTTTATTTTTTATTTTTTATTTTTTAATTATAACTATTCCAGATTTATTACTATTTTAGCTAACTTCTAAATTCTTTTTGGTTTTTATTAGTCCCTGAATCTATTTATTTTTAGTTCTAGTAAGATGAACCTAAAGGTGTTAGACCTGTCTGGGTCACCCACCTTTTCGCCTGTCTGGGCGTTAGATTCATTCCCTACTCTTATCTGTTATTTCTGATTTAGATGAACCGGAAAATGTTAGGCCTGTCTGGGCCCCCCATCTTCCTGCCTGTCTGGGCATTCAGTTCATTTTTAGTTCTAGTAAGATGAACCTAAAAGTGTTAGACCTGTCTGGGTCACCCACCTTTTCGCCTGTCTGGGCGTTAGATTCATTCCCTACTCTTATCTGTTATGTCTGATTTAGATGAACCGGAAAATGTTAGGCCTGTCTGGGCCCCCCATCCTCCTGCCTGTCTGGGCATTCAGTTCATTTTTAGTTCTAGTAAGATGAACCTAAAAGTGTTAGACCTGTCTGGGTCACCCACCTTTTCGCCTGTCTGGGCATTAGATTCATTCCCTACTCTTATCTGTTATGTCTGATTTAGATGAACCGGAAAATGTTAGGCCTGTCTGGGCCCCCCATCTTCCTGCCTGTCTGGGCATTCAGTTCCTACTCTACACTGTTCTATTGTTTTTTAAGGCTAGTTTTAGTTCTAATAGAATGAACTTGAAATGTTAGGCTTGTCTGTGCTCCTCCCTTTTCTCCCTGTTTTGGGCGTTCGATTCATTCCCTACTCTTTATCTAGTATACTCGATTTCGATGAACTGGGTGGGCTTTTTTTCAGGTAAAGATGTTTCAGTCCTAGTCCCCCAAAAAACCAAATGGTGAGAGGGAAATCTTTGAGACATTTCTTCAGTGGTGTACCTCAGGATCATCAAGTGTTTCGGCACCTTCGACAACCAGACACTCTCCTCTGAGGCGGCCCGCTTGGGTTGATCAGTTCCCAGCGAATGTCTCGTAGCCAATTTCTAAATGGGTATTGTTAGAATCTCAAAACCATTGTGGTTGGATTCTGTGTTACCATTTAAAGGGCTTTGGAATTGCTTCTATTTTCCTATCTCTTTTAGTATCAGTGTGTCAGAGATGTTGTGGTGCCAATGTGCTGTTGTATGGGTGGCCTAAATTGCCATGCAAAACTGGGCACCCATTTAAGACCTGTATGCCCTAGGTCACCTTCCCTGTGTGCAAGCCCGAAGGTACAGGGGGGCTGGATACTTACCACTCCACCAGAAAGACCCTTTGTTGACACCGTTAGGTTACCCAGGTCCCCCGGAAGGAGTCTGCAGACTATTGGTCTCATCTCGGGGTATACTCTGCGTACAGAGTGGGAGTTCTTTGGAGACCCGGAGGTCAGCCTGGGGCCTTCCATCCGGTGAGTCCTCTGAACTCCCTACCCAAGTCAGTTGAACCTCTAACCGGTTCCAGATTTCTCTGCCTGACTTTGGTTTGGGGCCTTCCCCGGCTTAGGCCAGAGATCGGGCTCCCTCAAAGGTCCCCTGCAACCAAGCAAGCCTGGATGATCGGAGGCCTCCAAGAGAGTCCTTTGCCCAAATCAAACCGGATCAAAGGTCCTCGGCCACATTGAGCCGCACCCCAATGATCATGGGTTGATTTTGCCCGGGGGCCCCCTGGTCCCCCCATTGAGAGAACCAGAGGGACCCTGTCAGGACTCCCCGGTCCCCGGGAACCGGTCACCAACCCAGCAGTGAAGCGAATTCCTCCGCTTTTCCTGCCTTTGGTTGGGTGTTCCGCCCAGGCACCAAAGGAGCCCCTCGGAGGCACCCCAGTGTATCCGCCGGCCCCCCGTCACCCATGGGCCCCGGACAAGTCCAGTACCCACTAGCAACTCGGGGGCCACCGGACGACCACCGTGGAAACCTCCAGGGCCTCCGCAATCTCCTCAAAACCAAGTCCCAACGCCCCAGGAGAGCCCGAAACTATCGTTAGCCCTCCCCATAAAGAGGCATGGTACCCAGTCAAGAAGCCACAAGAGGCCCCTGCGGGCATCCCTAGGCCCCCCGTCCACCATGCTAAATGGACGGATTTTTAAGAGCCTAGGTCGGAGTTCAAGCTGGCGGATGCATCAGGTGATACATCAAGCTTCTACCAGCCTTCCCCCCTAGAGCAAATGCAAGAACCAAACCGACGTTATCCTTACCAAGGACGACCGCTGGGAGCATCTACCCTGGAGAATTCCTATCTCCCCCTAGTGGTATATATTCTCTGGTTTAACGGTTACTATGACGGTAATTAAAATAATTTTTTTGAAAATTAATTTTTTACCTCTTTTCAGGACTGGATATCCTAGCTTAGATCTTAACCTCTCTAACAATATGTTTCTTGATCCGTTTGAGCGAAGAATAGAGCTTCTAATTAGTCGAAAAGGGGCAAGAACGGTCCTCGTTGGTCCTCCTGGTTTTTAATTGGTTCTGGTTTTTTGACTTTGTCTCCTAATTGGTTAATTGCCTCAATTACGTGTATTTCCCTGTTTTAATCTATTTTAAAACCATTTTGGAGATGGAATATGTTGAGTTAGGTCTCAATTGTACCTAATTGGTCTTAATGGATTCTAATTGGATCATGTAAGTGGTTCTGTCTCCTGATTGGTTGGTAGTTTCCTATGGTGTATTTCAAGGTCCCTATCCGTTTCAGCTTGATTTGGAAGTGGATACTATTCTATTCAGCTGGATCTTGGGTTTTTATGATCCCTAATCGTCCCAATTTGTCCCGATTGATCCCAAATGGTGTCTATTTTTTTGGGAAGTTTTCCCATGGTATCCGATGGTTTTCTTTTGAAGGTGATTTCTCATGGTTTTTTGGTGGTTTCGGTGGTTTTCATGTGGTTTTTAGTGGTTCTAGATGGTTTTTTAGGTTTCCTAATGATTTTTGGTGGTTTCTAAGGTGATTTTGGTGGTTTTGATGTGGTTTTGGTTGGTTTCTGATGGTTTTTGGGTGGTTATTGTTGGTTTTTATGGGCTTTTAGTGGTTTTCGATGGTTTTTTAGGATTTCTAATCGTTTTTGGTGGTTTCTGAGGCGTTTTTTGATGATTTTAGTGTGGCTTTAGGTGGTTTTTGATGGTTTTTTTTGGTTTTGGTGGTTTTCATGTGGTTTCTGATGGTTTTCGATGGTTTTTACAAGGGTTACTGAGGGTAGGTTTAGGTCCGGAGTGGGTGTAAGCTTAGGTCCGGAGTGGGTGTAAGCTTAGGTTCCTGAGGGTAGGATTAGGTCCGGAGTGGGTGTGGGCTTCCGGGGTATGGTGGGTAGGTTTAGGTTCAGAGTGGGTGGAGTCACAGGGGTTACTAAGGGTAGGATTAGGTCCGGAGTGGGTGTGGGCTTCGGGGGTATGGTGGGTAGGTTTAGGTTCAGAGTGGGTGGAGTCACAGGGGTTATTGAGGGTAGGATTAGGTCCGGAGTGGGTGTGGGCTTCGGGGGTATGGTGGGTAGGTTTAGGTTCAGAGTGGGTGGAGTCACAGGGGTTACTGAGGGTAGGATTAGGGTTAGGGGAAATCGATCCAAGATCCAAACCTGAGGTCTGAATCTGGCTGTGCACTGTCCATCGTGCTTCTGGCCGCTTCAAATACAGACACCAAAATGAACCCAAATATTGTCTAGAGAGATGTATAAAATTATAAAAGGGTTAGGGTTAGGGTTAGGGTTAGGTAGGGTTAGGTTAGGGTTAGGGTTAGGGTTAGGTAGGGAGGTAAAAACGAGTTTCATCCTCATTAGTAACCACCCTCATTAAAATATGGCATCTGATTGGCTGAAGCTTAACTGGCCATATATCTCCAACGCTTGGTTGTATCTGTACGAAACTTGGTATGTATACTAATTGAGTGATGGCCAGTCGACTGGTGTTGGTTTGGTGTGTGTCTCTAGCGCCACCAGGTGTGTAGACATGGTACTGCACAATTTTTTTAGAGCGGGCTGTTTAAATGTGGGCTTTTTTTAATAAAGGGCTCTTGCTTTGAGTGTTATTTACTATTCTGGGTAGGTTTTAGTGTGGTCTGGTCGGTAGAGTTGTTGGATAGATACGGATGAGTTGTTGGATGGATACGGCTGGTGCTTTTAGGTCCTGAAATGAAAGGTAATAGCAAGGTCAAAAAGGTCAAGCTTTATGCCAGACGGTCAAAAGGTGAGTATGTATAATATAATAAAAGATTTATTCTTTTATTTATCATATAGACAGATAGATAGATAGATAGATAGATAGAGAGATAGAGAGATAGATGGATAGATGAGTTTCTTCGACTTTGAACATATTTTTTAATTTTTTGTCTGAAGAAAGTGAATGTTTTTAGGCCTGTATGGATGGATGGATGTGTGTATGGATGTATGGATGGATGGATGGTAGGATTGATGGATGGATGGTAGTATGGATAGATAGATACATGAGTTTGTTATATACTTTTGTGCATCTTTTTCATAGTTTTGTCTGAAGAAAGTGAATGTTTTTAGGCCTGTATGGATGGATGGATGGATGGATGGATGGATGTGTGTATGGATGTGTGGATGGATGGATGGTAGGATTGATGGATGGATGGTAGTATGGATAGATAGATACATGAGTTTGTTATATACTTTTGTGCATGTTTTTCATATTTTTGTCTGAAAAAAGGGAAATGTTTATAGGCCTACATTATTTTGGGGTTAAGGTTATTTTGGGGCCAGGGTTAGTCAGGGTTAATTTGGCATATAGGTAGGGAGGTAAAAACGAGTTTCATCCTCATTAGTAACCACCCTCATTAAAATATGGCATCTGATTGGCTGAAGCTTAACTGGCCATATATCTCCAACGCTTGGTTGTATCTGTACGAAACTTGGTATGTATACTAATTGAGTGATGGCCAGTCGACTGGTGTTGGTTTGGTGTGTGTCTCTAGCGCCACCAGGTGTGTAGACATGGTACTGCACAATTTTTTTAGAGCGGGCTGTTTAAATGTGGGCTTTTTTTAATAAAGGGCTCTTGCTTTGAGTGTTATTTACTATTCTGGGTAGGTTTTAGTGTGGTCTGGTCGGTAGAGTTGTTGGATAGATACGGATGAGTTGTTGGATGGATACGGCTGGTGCTTTTAGGTCCTGAAATGAAAGGTAATAGCAAGGTCAAAAAGGTCAAGCTTTATGCCAGACGGTCAAAAGGTGAGTATGTATAATATAATAAAAGATTTATTCTTTTATTTATCATATAGACAGATAGATAGATAGATAGAGAGATAGAGAGATAGATGGATAGATGAGTTTCTTCGACTTTGAACATATTTTTTAATTTTTTGTCTGAAGAAAGTGAATGTTTTTAGGCCTGTATGGATGGATGGATGGATGGATGGATGGATGGATGGATGGATGGTAGGATGGATGGATGGATGGATGTATGGATAGATAGATACATGAGTTTGTTATATACTTTTGTGCATTTTTTTCATATTTTTGTCTGAAAAAAGGGAAATGTTTATAGGCCTACATTATTTTGGGGTTAAGGTTATTTTGGGGCCAGGGTTAGTCAGGGTTAATTTGGCATATAGGTAGGGAGGTAAAAACGAGTTTCATCCTCATTAGTAACCACCCTCATTAAAATATGGCATCTGATTGGCTGAAGCTTAACTGGCCATATATCTCCAACGCTTGGTTGTATCTGTACGAAACTTGGTATGTATACTAATTGAGTGATGGCCAGTCGACTGGTGTTGGTTTGGTGTGTGTCTCTAGCGCCACCAGGTGTGTAGAGATGGTACTGCACAATTTTTTTAGAGCGGGCTGTTTAAATGTGGGCTTTTTTTAATAAAGGGCTCTTGCTTTGAGTGTTATTTACTATTCTGGGTAGGTTTTAGTGTGGTCTGGTCGGTAGAGTTGTTGGATAGATACGGATGAGTTGTTGGATGGATACGGCTGGTGCTTTTAGGTCCTGAAATGAAAGGTAATAGCAAGGTCAAAAAGGTCAAGCTTTATGCCAGACGGTCAAAAGGTGAGTATGTATAATATAATAAAAGATTTATTCTTTTATTTATCATATAGACAGATAGATAGATAGATAGATAGATAGAGAGATAGAGAGATAGATGGATAGATGAGTTTCTTCGACTTTGAACATATTTTTAAATTTTTTGTCTGAAGAAAGTGAATGTTTTTAGGCCTGTATGGATGGATGGATGGATGGATGGATGGATGGATGGATGGATGGTAGGATGGATGGATGGATGGATGTATGGATAGATAGATACATGAGTTTGTTATATACTTTTGTGCATTTTTTTCATATTTTTGTCTGAAAAAAGGGAAATGTTTATAGGCCTACATTATTTTGGGGTTAAGGTTATTTTGGGGCCAGGGTTAGTCAGGGTTAATTTGGCATATAGGTAGGGAGGTAAAAACGAGTTTCATCCTCATTAGTAACCACCCTCATTAAAATATGGCATCTGATTGGCTGAAGCTTAACTGGCCATATATCTCCAACGCTTGGTTGTATCTGTACGAAACTTGGTATGTATACTAATTGAGTGATGGCCAGTCGACTGGTGTTGGTTTGGTGTGTGTCTCTAGCGCCACCAGGTGTGTAGACATGGTACTGCACAATTTTTTTAGAGCGGGCTGTTTAAATGTGGGCTTTTTTTAATAAAGGGCTCTTGCTTTGAGTGTTATTTACTATTCTGGGTAGGTTTTAGTGTGGTCTGGTCGGTAGAGTTGTTGGATAGATACGGATGAGTTGTTGGATGGATACGGCTGGTGCTTTTAGGTCCTGAAATGAAAGGTAATAGCAAGGTCAAAAAGGTCAAGCTTTATGCCAGACGGTCAAAAGGTGAGTATGTATAATATAATAAAAGATTTATTCTTTTATTTATCATATAGACAGATAGATAGATAGATAGATAGATAGAGAGATAGAGAGATAGATGGATAGATGAGTTTCTTCGACTTTGAACATATTTTTTAATTTTTTGTCTGAAGAAAGTGAATGTTTTTAGGCCTGTATGGATGGATGGATGTGTGTATGGATGTATGGATGGATGGATGGTAGGATTGATGGATGGATGGTAGTATGGATAGATAGATACATGAGTTTGTTATATACTTTTGTGCATCTTTTTCATAGTTTTGTCTGAAGAAAGTGAATGTTTTTAGGCCTGTATGGATGGATGGATGGATGGATGGATGGATGTGTGTATGGATGTGTGGATGGATGGATGGTAGGATTGATGGATGGATGGTAGTATGGATAGATAGATACATGAGTTTGTTATATACTTTTGTGCATGTTTTTCATATTTTTGTCTGAAAAAAGGGAAATGTTTATAGGCCTACATTATTTTGGGGTTAAGGTTATTTTGGGGCCAGGGTTAGTCAGGGTTAATTTGGCATATAGGTAGGGAGGTAAAAACGAGTTTCATCCTCATTAGTAACCACCCTCATTAAAATATGGCATCTGATTGGCTGAAGCTTAACTGGCCATATATCTCCAACGCTTGGTTGTATCTGTACGAAACTTGGTATGTATACTAATTGAGTGATGGCCAGTCGACTGGTGTTGGTTTGGTGTGTGTCTCTAGCGCCACCAGGTGTGTAGAGATGGTACTGCACAATTTTTTTAGAGCGGGCTGTTTAAATGTGGGCTTTTTTTAATAAAGGGCTCTTGCTTTGAGTGTTATTTACTATTCTGGGTAGGTTTTAGTGTGGTCTGGTCGGTAGAGTTGTTGGATAGATACGGATGAGTTGTTGGATGGATACGGCTGGTGCTTTTAGGTCCTGAAATGAAAGGTAATAGCAAGGTCAAAAAGGTCAAGCTTTATGCCAGACGGTCAAAAGGTGAGTATGTATAATATAATAAAAGATTTATTCTTTTATTTATCATATAGACAGATAGATAGATAGATAGAGAGATAGAGAGATAGATGGATAGATGAGTTTCTTCGACTTTGAACATATTTTTTAATTTTTTGTCTGAAGAAAGTGAATGTTTTTAGGCCTGTATGGATGGATGGATGGATGGATGGATGGATGGATGGATGGATGGATGGATGGTAGGATGGATGGATGGATGGATGTATGGATAGATAGATACATGAGTTTGTTATATACTTTTGTGCATTTTTTTCATATTTTTGTCTGAAAAAAGGGAAATGTTTATAGGCCTACATTATTTTGGGGTTAAGGTTATTTTGGGGCCAGGGTTAGTCAGGGTTAATTTGGCATATAGGTAGGGAGGTAAAAACGAGTTTCATCCTCATTAGTAACCACCCTCATTAAAATATGGCATCTGATTGGCTGAAGCTTAACTGGCCATATATCTCCAACGCTTGGTTGTATCTGTACGAAACTTGGTATGTATACTAATTGAGTGATGGCCAGTCGACTGGTGTTGGTTTGGTGTGTGTCTCTAGCGCCACCAGGTGTGTAGAGATGGTACTGCACAATTTTTTTAGAGCGGGCTGTTTAAATGTGGGCTTTTTTTAATAAAGGGCTCTTGCTTTGAGTGTTATTTACTATTCTGGGTAGGTTTTAGTGTGGTCTGGTCGGTAGAGTTGTTGGATAGATACGGATGAGTTGTTGGATGGATACGGCTGGTGCTTTTAGGTCCTGAAATGAAAGGTAATAGCAAGGTCAAAAAGGTCAAGCTTTATGCCAGACGGTCAAAAGGTGAGTATGTATAATATAATAAAAGATTTATTCTTTTATTTATCATATAGACAGATAGATAGATAGATAGATAGATAGAGAGATAGAGAGATAGATGGATAGATGAGTTTCTTCGACTTTGAACATATTTTTAAATTTTTTGTCTGAAGAAAGTGAATGTTTTTAGGCCTGTATGGATGGATGGATGGATGGATGGATGGATGGATGGATGGATGGTAGGATGGATGGATGGATGGATGTATGGATAGATAGATACATGAGTTTGTTATATACTTTTGTGCATTTTTTTCATATTTTTGTCTGAAAAAAGGGAAATGTTTATAGGCCTACATTATTTTGGGGTTAAGGTTATTTTGGGGCCAGGGTTAGTCAGGGTTAATTTGGCATATAGGTAGGGAGGTAAAAACGAGTTTCATCCTCATTAGTAACCACCCTCATTAAAATATGGCATCTGATTGGCTGAAGCTTAACTGGCCATATATCTCCAACGCTTGGTTGTATCTGTACGAAACTTGGTATGTATACTAATTGAGTGATGGCCAGTCGACTGGTGCAATAGTATCCAGCTGCAGACCCGCAGCACCACCACTTTCAGAACCCCAGCGCCAGAACCGGAAGTAATGGGCGGAGCTTACGTTCTAACACCAGCGCCAGGACCGGAAGTGAGGGGCCGAGCTTACGTTCTAAACCGAGTAACGCCACCTAACGTTTTGGAGCGTAGTTTGCTTAGACACGAAACCGAATTATTACACACGAAGCGTCATACTTTATACATATTATAATGATACATTAAGGTATAGTACAATAAGCATTTTAAAACGTTGATTTTGTGTAATATAATTCTATATAGTTATCCGTTTCATTGTATTATGAGAGTTACTTCCTGATCATGATGGTGAAAAATAATGCTTGAAACTTATGGTCATTTTATATAAAATATACTTTATTTCACAAGAACATGTGCAGCATGCATTTTTCTTTATGTAAAATAATGTCAAAAATCTAAAAAGAGAGAGAAAATCCGGCATTGTTTTAAAAGAAACAATAAAAATGTACCGTACTTCAAATAATAGCCGAGTCCCAAATAGACGATTGTCTCTGTACATGCCTGGTGTGGCTGCAGGTCTGGGTAAATATAAGGCCGGCCTCAAATAGAGGTCGGGTCTGTTTTTTAGTTTCAGGTTGTATTCTAAAACCCGTCAGATCATCCGCTTTTTGGCGGCCGCCAAAGCAAATTTTTGTCCCGCCAAAGCAAATTTTTGTCCCGCCAAAGCCTATTTTGATCGGTGAGTGATGTAGAATAGAATGACTGCTGCGCGTGACAGGGCGCTTAACGAGCAGAGAGAGAGCCCTGGCCGCGCGCGCGCACTCTGACGTCTTCGAACAACACGAGCGCTGTCTTGCTCTTTATTTGTCACATACCAGTAGGGTTGCCACCCGTCCCTTAAAATACGGAATCGTCCCGTATTTGTGAAATAAACAGCGCGTCCCGTTTTGAATCAATACGGGACGCGGTTTGTCCCGTATTTCCGAGTTGTCTTAAATGCATCATCACATGCAAATCATAACACCCGCATTCTGTGAAGACTCGTCCTATTCTACCCTTGATTGGGTAATACTCGCTGCCATTGTTGGTTTGATTGGTTTGTTTAATAACATCAGGTTCAGGGCCAATCAGAGTCAGAGGAGGGCGGGTCTTTTGGCAGAGAGTTGATAGCAATGCTAGCTTAGAGAAATCAAAGCACCGTCTCACAGTTCTTCATACGTTAAGGATCTCCCGAAGCAGATAGTCATAGTGTAATGACAGTTTTTTAATCAGCTCAATAATGTTCTGATTGATTACGTTTTCATATGCTCCATACCCTATGCCCATTTGCTAAGAAATAATGTTTCAATGTAAATGAATTATATCCATACATTATGGTATGATTTGTTTATTATAGTTAAGGTAGTCAGACGTATGCATTTTTTAAATAAGAGAGAGAGATATTTAATAGGCCTACATATTTAATAATAAAAATGTGCATGTGTGAAGAAAATGACTTATGCTTAACAAATCTAGAGAATAGGTCAATAGGTCTGAATACATAAATAAATAAATACATAAATAGATTTTCTTACCAATAATAAAAATAGTGTTATAATTAAATTTAGAAATGTTTGTAGATTATAGGTTATTTATGTGTGGTATCACTGTTTGGATGGTGTTACATGTTTGAAAAAAACAGCTACTCAGTGCTGCATGGAGTGACAAGTACACTTAACGCCTATAGTCCAATACTGCACAGTACTACTGGTCTACTGATGTTTTTGATGTTCAAGATCCTTTGCTAAAGTCATAGTTTTTTCCAATCAAATTTAGTATTTGTTTGAGTATCAACACATTTGTTTAATTTATAGTGAATAAGTTATGGATCTGTTAATTTAATAAGTTAATAAGTTAACATCTCACATACAACTCCGACGAAAGGCCATTTTTTTTGTAATCTCATTGTCACACTTTGTTAACGTTGTTTGTGATAGAGAGTGATTTATTCACAATGATTTCAATAGCAGATAGCTTATTATAATGTCCATTGGTATGATCTTATTACTTTCCTGAAAAATATGTTTTGAGTTATGATACCATTGGCATACCGTCGGGCCTGTGGTCATTGTGGCCCTGAGGGCTTTGGCCCCCGCTGCGGCCGCCGGCAGGCGTCCCTTATTTTTTTGTATTGAAGGTGGCAACCCTACATACCAGTTATAGTTCATACAACGAGCAGTGACTCACTGTGTAATAAAAACATACCCTAAATATTATTTAAAAGGTGCAACCATTTTAAATATTTTTAAATAGGCCTACTTGCAAAAATGTGTCATTGTAAATAATTCCGCCCCTCCCTCACTTCCGGTTCTGGCGCTGGGGTTCTGGCACTGGGGTTCTGAAACTGGTGGTGCTGCGGGTCTGCAGCTGGATATATCTCGACTGGTGTTGGTTTGGTGTGTGTCTCTAGCGCCACCAGGTGTGTAGAGATGGTACTGCACAATTTTTTTAGAGCGGGCTGTTTAAATGTGGGCTTTTTTTAATAAAGGGCTCTTGCTTTGAGTGTTATTTACTATTCTGGGTAGGTTTTAGTGTGGTCTGGTCGGTAGAGTAGTTGGGAAGGTACGGGTGAGTAGTTGGGAAGGTACGGGTGAGTAGTTGGGAAGGTACGGGGGTGAGTGGTTGGGAAGGTCAAAAAGGTCAAGCTTTATGCCAGACGGTCAAAAGGTGAGTATGTATAATATAATAAAAGATTTATTCTTTTATTTATCATATAGACAGATAGATAGATAGATAGAGAGATAGAGAGATAGATGGATAGATGAGTTTCTTCGACTTTGAACATATTTTTTAATTTTTTGTCTGAAGAAAGTGAATGTTTTTAGGCCTGTATGGATGGATGGATGGATGGATGGATGGATGTATGGATGGATGGATGGATGGTAGGATGGATGGATGGATGGATGTATGGATAGATAGATACATGAGTTTGTTATATACTTTTGTGCATTTTTTTCATATTTTTGTCTGAAAAAAGGGAAATGTTTATAGGCCTACATTATTTTGGGGTTAAGGTTATTTTGGGGCCAGGGTTAGTCAGGGTTAATTTGGGTTAGGTAGGGAGGTAAAAACGAGTTTCATCCTCATTAGTAACCACCCTCATTAAAATATGGCATCTGATTGGCTGAAGCTTAACTGGCCATATATCTCCAACGCTTGGTTGTATCTGTACGAAACTTGGTATGTATACTAATTGAGTGATGGCCAGTCGACTGGTGTTGGTTTGGTGTGTGTCTCTAGCGCCACCAGGTGTGTAGAGATGGTACTGCACAATTTTTTTAGAGCGGGCTGTTTAAATGTGGGCTTTTTTTAATAAAGGGCTCTTGCTTTGAGTGTTATTTACTATTCTGGGTAGGTTTTAGTGTGGTCTGGTCGGTAGAGTAGTTGGGAAGGTACGGGTGAGTAGTTGGGAAGGTACGGGTGAGTAGTTGGGAAGGTACGGGGGTGAGTGGTTGGGAAGGTCAAAAAGGTCAAGCTTTATGCCAGACGGTCAAAAGGTGAGTATGTATAATATAATAAAAGATTTATTCTTTTATTTATCATATAGACAGATAGATAGATAGATAGAGAGATAGAGAGATAGATGGATAGATGAGTTTCTTCGACTTTGAACATATTTTTTAATTTTTTGTCTGAAGAAAGTGAATGTTTTTAGGCCTGTATGGATGGATGGATGTGTGTATGGATGTATGGATGGATGGATGGTAGGATTGATGGATGGATGGTAGTATGGATAGATAGATACATGAGTTTGTTATATACTTTTGTGCATCTTTTTCATAGTTTTGTCTGAAGAAAGTGAATGTTTTTAGGCCTGTATGGATGGATGGATGGATGGATGTGTGTATGGATGTGTGGATGGATGGATGGTAGGATTGATGGATGGATGGTAGTATGGATAGATAGATACATGAGTTTGTTATATACTTTTGTGCATGTTTTTCATATTTTTGTCTGAAAAAAGGGAAATGTTTATAGGCCTACATTATTTTGGGGTTAAGGTTATTTTGGGGCCAGGGTTAGTCAGGGTTAATTTGGCATATAGGTAGGGAGGTAAAAACGAGTTTCATCCTCATTAGTAACCACCCTCATTAAAATATGGCATCTGATTGGCTGAAGCTTAACTGGCCATATATCTCCAACGCTTGGTTGTATCTGTACGAAACTTGGTATGTATACTAATTGAGTGATGGCCAGTCGACTGGTGTTGGTTTGGTGTGTGTCTCTAGCGCCACCAGGTGTGTAGAGATGGTACTGCACAATTTTTTTAGAGCGGGCTGTTTAAATGTGGGCTTTTTTTAATAAAGGGCTCTTGCTTTGAGTGTTATTTACTATTCTGGGTAGGTTTTAGTGTGGTCTGGTCGGTAGAGTTGTTGGATAGATACGGATGAGTTGTTGGATGGATACGGCTGGTGCTTTTAGGTCCTGAAATGAAAGGTAATAGCAAGGTCAAAAAGGTCAAGCTTTATGCCAGACGGTCAAAAGGTGAGTATGTATAATATAATAAAAGATTTATTCTTTTATTTATCATATAGACAGATAGATAGATAGATAGATAGATAGAGAGATAGAGAGATAGATGGATAGATGAGTTTCTTCGACTTTGAACATATTTTTAAATTTTTTGTCTGAAGAAAGTGAATGTTTTTAGGCCTGTATGGATGGATGGATGGATGGATGGATGGATGGATGGATGGATGGTAGGATGGATGGATGGATGGATGTATGGATAGATAGATACATGAGTTTGTTATATACTTTTGTGCATTTTTTTCATATTTTTGTCTGAAAAAAGGGAAATGTTTATAGGCCTACATTATTTTGGGGTTAAGGTTATTTTGGGGCCAGGGTTAGTCAGGGTTAATTTGGCATATAGGTAGGGAGGTAAAAACGAGTTTCATCCTCATTAGTAACCACCCTCATTAAAATATGGCATCTGATTGGCTGAAGCTTAACTGGCCATATATCTCCAACGCTTGGTTGTATCTGTACGAAACTTGGTATGTATACTAATTGAGTGATGGCCAGTCGACTGGTGTTGGTTTGGTGTGTGTCTCTAGCGCCACCAGGTGTGTAGACATGGTACTGCACAATTTTTTTAGAGCGGGCTGTTTAAATGTGGGCTTTTTTTAATAAAGGGCTCTTGCTTTGAGTGTTATTTACTATTCTGGGTAGGTTTTAGTGTGGTCTGGTCGGTAGAGTTGTTGGATAGATACGGATGAGTTGTTGGATGGATACGGCTGGTGCTTTTAGGTCCTGAAATGAAAGGTAATAGCAAGGTCAAAAAGGTCAAGCTTTATGCCAGACGGTCAAAAGGTGAGTATGTATAATATAATAAAAGATTTATTCTTTTATTTATCATATAGACAGATAGATAGATAGATAGATAGATAGAGAGATAGAGAGATAGATGGATAGATGAGTTTCTTCGACTTTGAACATATTTTTTAATTTTTTGTCTGAAGAAAGTGAATGTTTTTAGGCCTGTATGGATGGATGGATGTGTGTATGGATGTATGGATGGATGGATGGTAGGATTGATGGATGGATGGTAGTATGGATAGATAGATACATGAGTTTGTTATATACTTTTGTGCATCTTTTTCATAGTTTTGTCTGAAGAAAGTGAATGTTTTTAGGCCTGTATGGATGGATGGATGGATGGATGGATGGATGTGTGTATGGATGTGTGGATGGATGGATGGTAGGATTGATGGATGGATGGTAGTATGGATAGATAGATACATGAGTTTGTTATATACTTTTGTGCATGTTTTTCATATTTTTGTCTGAAAAAAGGGAAATGTTTATAGGCCTACATTATTTTGGGGTTAAGGTTATTTTGGGGCCAGGGTTAGTCAGGGTTAATTTGGCATATAGGTAGGGAGGTAAAAACGAGTTTCATCCTCATTAGTAACCACCCTCATTAAAATATGGCATCTGATTGGCTGAAGCTTAACTGGCCATATATCTCCAACGCTTGGTTGTATCTGTACGAAACTTGGTATGTATACTAATTGAGTGATGGCCAGTCGACTGGTGTTGGTTTGGTGTGTGTCTCTAGCGCCACCAGGTGTGTAGACATGGTACTGCACAATTTTTTTAGAGCGGGCTGTTTAAATGTGGGCTTTTTTTAATAAAGGGCTCTTGCTTTGAGTGTTATTTACTATTCTGGGTAGGTTTTAGTGTGGTCTGGTCGGTAGAGTTGTTGGATAGATACGGATGAGTTGTTGGATGGATACGGCTGGTGCTTTTAGGTCCTGAAATGAAAGGTAATAGCAAGGTCAAAAAGGTCAAGCTTTATGCCAGACGGTCAAAAGGTGAGTATGTATAATATAATAAAAGATTTATTCTTTTATTTATCATATAGACAGATAGATAGATAGATAGAGAGATAGAGAGATAGATGGATAGATGAGTTTCTTCGACTTTGAACATATTTTTTAATTTTTTGTCTGAAGAAAGTGAATGTTTTTAGGCCTGTATGGATGGATGGATGGATGGATGGATGGATGGATGGATGGATGGATGGTAGGATGGATGGATGGATGGATGTATGGATAGATAGATACATGAGTTTGTTATATACTTTTGTGCATTTTTTTCATATTTTTGTCTGAAAAAAGGGAAATGTTTATAGGCCTACATTATTTTGGGGTTAAGGTTATTTTGGGGCCAGGGTTAGTCAGGGTTAATTTGGCATATAGGTAGGGAGGTAAAAACGAGTTTCATCCTCATTAGTAACCACCCTCATTAAAATATGGCATCTGATTGGCTGAAGCTTAACTGGCCATATATCTCCAACGCTTGGTTGTATCTGTACGAAACTTGGTATGTATACTAATTGAGTGATGGCCAGTCGACTGGTGTTGGTTTGGTGTGTGTCTCTAGCGCCACCAGGTGTGTAGAGATGGTACTGCACAATTTTTTTAGAGCGGGCTGTTTAAATGTGGGCTTTTTTTAATAAAGGGCTCTTGCTTTGAGTGTTATTTACTATTCTGGGTAGGTTTTAGTGTGGTCTGGTCGGTAGAGTTGTTGGATAGATACGGATGAGTTGTTGGATGGATACGGCTGGTGCTTTTAGGTCCTGAAATGAAAGGTAATAGCAAGGTCAAAAAGGTCAAGCTTTATGCCAGACGGTCAAAAGGTGAGTATGTATAATATAATAAAAGATTTATTCTTTTATTTATCATATAGACAGATAGATAGATAGATAGATAGATAGATAGAGAGATAGAGAGATAGATGGATAGATGAGTTTCTTCGACTTTGAACATATTTTTAAATTTTTTGTCTGAAGAAAGTGAATGTTTTTAGGCCTGTATGGATGGATGGATGGATGGATGGATGGATGGATGGATGGATGGTAGGATGGATGGATGGATGGATGTATGGATAGATAGATACATGAGTTTGTTATATACTTTTGTGCATTTTTTTCATATTTTTGTCTGAAAAAAGGGAAATGTTTATAGGCCTACATTATTTTGGGGTTAAGGTTATTTTGGGGCCAGGGTTAGTCAGGGTTAATTTGGCATATAGGTAGGGAGGTAAAAACGAGTTTCATCCTCATTAGTAACCACCCTCATTAAAATATGGCATCTGATTGGCTGAAGCTTAACTGGCCATATATCTCCAACGCTTGGTTGTATCTGTACGAAACTTGGTATGTATACTAATTGAGTGATGGCCAGTCGACTGGTGTTGGTTTGGTGTGTGTCTCTAGCGCCACCAGGTGTGTAGACATGGTACTGCACAATTTTTTTAGAGCGGGCTGTTTAAATGTGGGCTTTTTTTAATAAAGGGCTCTTGCTTTGAGTGTTATTTACTATTCTGGGTAGGTTTTAGTGTGGTCTGGTCGGTAGAGTTGTTGGATAGATACGGATGAGTTGTTGGATGGATACGGCTGGTGCTTTTAGGTCCTGAAATGAAAGGTAATAGCAAGGTCAAAAAGGTCAAGCTTTATGCCAGACGGTCAAAAGGTGAGTATGTATAATATAATAAAAGATTTATTCTTTTATTTATCATATAGACAGATAGATAGATAGATAGATAGATAGAGAGATAGAGAGATAGATGGATAGATGAGTTTCTTCGACTTTGAACATATTTTTTAATTTTTTGTCTGAAGAAAGTGAATGTTTTTAGGCCTGTATGGATGGATGGATGTGTGTATGGATGTATGGATGGATGGATGGTAGGATTGATGGATGGATGGTAGTATGGATAGATAGATACATGAGTTTGTTATATACTTTTGTGCATCTTTTTCATAGTTTTGTCTGAAGAAAGTGAATGTTTTTAGGCCTGTATGGATGGATGGATGGATGGATGGATGGATGTGTGTATGGATGTGTGGATGGATGGATGGTAGGATTGATGGATGGATGGTAGTATGGATAGATAGATACATGAGTTTGTTATATACTTTTGTGCATGTTTTTCATATTTTTGTCTGAAAAAAGGGAAATGTTTATAGGCCTACATTATTTTGGGGTTAAGGTTATTTTGGGGCCAGGGTTAGTCAGGGTTAATTTGGCATATAGGTAGGGAGGTAAAAACGAGTTTCATCCTCATTAGTAACCACCCTCATTAAAATATGGCATCTGATTGGCTGAAGCTTAACTGGCCATATATCTCCAACGCTTGGTTGTATCTGTACGAAACTTGGTATGTATACTAATTGAGTGATGGCCAGTCGACTGGTGTTGGTTTGGTGTGTGTCTCTAGCGCCACCAGGTGTGTAGAGATGGTACTGCACAATTTTTTTAGAGCGGGCTGTTTAAATGTGGGCTTTTTTTAATAAAGGGCTCTTGCTTTGAGTGTTATTTACTATTCTGGGTAGGTTTTAGTGTGGTCTGGTCGGTAGAGTTGTTGGATAGATACGGATGAGTTGTTGGATGGATACGGCTGGTGCTTTTAGGTCCTGAAATGAAAGGTAATAGCAAGGTCAAAAAGGTCAAGCTTTATGCCAGACGGTCAAAAGGTGAGTATGTATAATATAATAAAAGATTTATTCTTTTATTTATCATATAGACAGATAGATAGATAGATAGAGAGATAGAGAGATAGATGGATAGATGAGTTTCTTCGACTTTGAACATATTTTTTAATTTTTTGTCTGAAGAAAGTGAATGTTTTTAGGCCTGTATGGATGGATGGATGTGTGTATGGATGTATGGATGGATGGATGGTAGGATTGATGGATGGATGGTAGTATGGATAGATAGATACATGAGTTTGTTATATACTTTTGTGCATCTTTTTCATAGTTTTGTCTGAAGAAAGTGAATGTTTTTAGGCCTGTATGGATGGATGGATGGATGGATGGATGGATGTGTGTATGGATGTGTGGATGGATGGATGGTAGGATTGATGGATGGATGGTAGTATGGATAGATAGATACATGAGTTTGTTATATACTTTTGTGCATGTTTTTCATATTTTTGTCTGAAAAAAGGGAAATGTTTATAGGCCTACATTATTTTGGGGTTAAGGTTATTTTGGGGCCAGGGTTAGTCAGGGTTAATTTGGCATATAGGTAGGGAGGTAAAAACGAGTTTCATCCTCATTAGTAACCACCCTCATTAAAATATGGCATCTGATTGGCTGAAGCTTAACTGGCCATATATCTCCAACGCTTGGTTGTATCTGTACGAAACTTGGTATGTATACTAATTGAGTGATGGCCAGTCGACTGGTGTTGGTTTGGTGTGTGTCTCTAGCGCCACCAGGTGTGTAGAGATGGTACTGCACAATTTTTTTAGAGCGGGCTGTTTAAATGTGGGCTTTTTTTAATAAAGGGCTCTTGCTTTGAGTGTTATTTACTATTCTGGGTAGGTTTTAGTGTGGTCTGGTCGGTAGAGTAGTTGGGAAGGTACGGGTGAGTAGTTGGGAAGGTACGGGTGAGTAGTTGGGAAGGTACGGGGGTGAGTGGTTGGGAAGGTCAAAAAGGTCAAGCTTTATGCCAGACGGTCAAAAGGTGAGTATGTATAATATAATAAAAGATTTATTCTTTTATTTATCATATAGACAGATAGATAGATAGATAGAGAGATAGAGAGATAGATGGATAGATGAGTTTCTTCGACTTTGAACATATTTTTTAATTTTTTGTCTGAAGAAAGTGAATGTTTTTAGGCCTGTATGGATGGATGGATGGATGGATGGATGGATGGATGGATGGATGGATGGTAGGATGGATGGATGGATGGATGTATGGATAGATAGATACATGAGTTTGTTATATACTTTTGTGCATTTTTTTCATATTTTTGTCTGAAAAAAGGGAAATGTTTATAGGCCTACATTATTTTGGGGTTAAGGTTATTTTGGGGCCAGGGTTAGTCAGGGTTAATTTGGCATATAGGTAGGGAGGTAAAAACGAGTTTCATCCTCATTAGTAACCACCCTCATTAAAATATGGCATCTGATTGGCTGAAGCTTAACTGGCCATATATCTCCAACGCTTGGTTGTATCTGTACGAAACTTGGTATGTATACTAATTGAGTGATGGCCAGTCGACTGGTGTTGGTTTGGTGTGTGTCTCTAGCGCCACCAGGTGTGTAGAGATGGTACTGCACAATTTTTTTAGAGCGGGCTGTTTAAATGTGGGCTTTTTTTAATAAAGGGCTCTTGCTTTGAGTGTTATTTACTATTCTGGGTAGGTTTTAGTGTGGTCTGGTCGGTAGAGTAGTTGGGAAGGTACGGGTGAGTAGTTGGGAAGGTACGGGTGAGTAGTTGGGAAGGTACGGGGGTGAGTGGTTGGGAAGGTCAAAAAGGTCAAGCTTTATGCCAGACGGTCAAAAGGTGAGTATGTATAATATAATAAAAGATTTATTCTTTTATTTATCATATAGACAGATAGATAGATAGATAGAGAGATAGAGAGATAGATGGATAGATGAGTTTCTTCGACTTTGAACATATTTTTTAATTTTTTGTCTGAAGAAAGTGAATGTTTTTAGGCCTGTATGGATGGATGGATGTGTGTATGGATGTATGGATGGATGGATGGTAGGATTGATGGATGGATGGTAGTATGGATAGATAGATACATGAGTTTGTTATATACTTTTGTGCATCTTTTTCATAGTTTTGTCTGAAGAAAGTGAATGTTTTTAGGCCTGTATGGATGGATGGATGGATGGATGTGTGTATGGATGTGTGGATGGATGGATGGTAGGATTGATGGATGGATGGTAGTATGGATAGATAGATACATGAGTTTGTTATATACTTTTGTGCATGTTTTTCATATTTTTGTCTGAAAAAAGGGAAATGTTTATAGGCCTACATTATTTTGGGGTTAAGGTTATTTTGGGGCTAGGGTTAGTTTTGGGTTAGGGTTAGTCAGGGTTAATTTGGCATATAGGTAGGGAGGTAAAAACGAGTTTCATCCTCATTAGTAACCACCCTCATTAAAATATGGCATCTGATTGGCTGAAGCTTAACTGGCCATATATCTCCAACGCTTGGTTGTATCTGTACGAAACTTGGTATGTATACTAATTGAGTGATGGCCAGTCGACTGGTGTTGGTTTGGTGTGTGTCTCTAGCGCCACCAGGTGTGTAGAGATGGTACTGCACAATTTTTTTAGAGCGGGCTGTTTAAATGTGGGCTTTTTTTAATAAAGGGCTCTTGCTTTGAGTGTTATTTACTATTCTGGGTAGGTTTTAGTGTGGTCTGGTCGGTAGAGTTGTTGGATAGATACGGATGAGTTGTTGGATGGATACGGCTGGTGCTTTTAGGTCCTGAAATGAAAGGTAATAGCAAGGTCAAAAAGGTCAAGCTTTATGCCAGACGGTCAAAAGGTGAGTATGTATAATATAATAAAAGATTTATTCTTTTATTTATCATATAGACAGATAGATAGATAGATAGATAGATAGATAGAGAGATAGAGAGATAGATGGATAGATGAGTTTCTTCGACTTTGAACATATTTTTTAATTTTTTGTCTGAAGAAAGTGAATGTTTTTAGGCCTGTATGGATGGATGGATGGATGGATGGATGGATGGATGGATGGATGGTAGGATGGATGGATGGATGGATGTATGGATAGATAGATACATGAGTTTGTTATATACTTTTGTGCATTTTTTTCATATTTTTGTCTGAAAAAAGGGAAATGTTTATAGGCCTACATTATTTTGGGGTTAAGGTTATTTTGGGGCCAGGGTTAGTCAGGGTTAATTTGGCATATAGGTAGGGAGGTAAAAACGAGTTTCATCCTCATTAGTAACCACCCTCATTAAAATATGGCATCTGATTGGCTGAAGCTTAACTGGCCATATATCTCCAACGCTTGGTTGTATCTGTACGAAACTTGGTATGTATACTAATTGAGTGATGGCCAGTCGACTGGTGTTGGTTTGGTGTGTGTCTCTAGCGCCACCAGGTGTGTAGAGATGGTACTGCACAATTTTTTTAGAGCGGGCTGTTTAAATGTGGGCTTTTTTTAATAAAGGGCTCTTGCTTTGAGTGTTATTTACTATTCTGGGTAGGTTTTAGTGTGGTCTGGTCGGTAGAGTAGTTGGGAAGGTACGGGTGAGTAGTTGGGAAGGTACGGGTGAGTAGTTGGGAAGGTACGGGGGTGAGTGGTTGGGAAGGTCAAAAAGGTCAAGCTTTATGCCAGACGGTCAAAAGGTGAGTATGTATAATATAATAAAAGATTTATTCTTTTATTTATCATATAGACAGATAGATAGATAGATAGAGAGATAGAGAGATAGATGGATAG
The DNA here is from genome assembly GCF_029890125.1 of Rhinichthys klamathensis goyatoka. Taxonomy (NCBI): domain Eukaryota; kingdom Metazoa; phylum Chordata; class Actinopteri; order Cypriniformes; family Leuciscidae; genus Rhinichthys; species Rhinichthys klamathensis. The sequence continues at coordinate 109,641 of NW_026607047.1, forward strand.
ATGAGTTTCTTCGACTTTGAACATATTTTTTAATTTTTTGTCTGAAGAAAGTGAATGTTTTTAGGCCTGTATGGATGGATGGATGTGTGTATGGATGTATGGATGGATGGATGGTAGGATTGATGGATGGATGGTAGTATGGATAGATAGATACATGAGTTTGTTATATACTTTTGTGCATCTTTTTCATAGTTTTGTCTGAAGAAAGTGAATGTTTTTAGGCCTGTATGGATGGATGGATGGATGGATGTGTGTATGGATGTGTGGATGGATGGATGGTAGGATTGATGGATGGATGGTAGTATGGATAGATAGATACATGAGTTTGTTATATACTTTTGTGCATGTTTTTCATATTTTTGTCTGAAAAAAGGGAAATGTTTATAGGCCTACATTATTTTGGGGTTAAGGTTATTTTGGGGCTAGGGTTAGTTTTGGGTTAGGGTTAGTCAGGGTTAATTTGGCATATAGGTAGGGAGGTAAAAACGAGTTTCATCCTCATTAGTAACCACCCTCATTAAAATATGGCATCTGATTGGCTGAAGCTTAACTGGCCATATATCTCCAACGCTTGGTTGTATCTGTACGAAACTTGGTATGTATACTAATTGAGTGATGGCCAGTCGACTGGTGTTGGTTTGGTGTGTGTCTCTAGCGCCACCAGGTGTGTAGAGATGGTACTGCACAATTTTTTTAGAGCGGGCTGTTTAAATGTGGGCTTTTTTTAATAAAGGGCTCTTGCTTTGAGTGTTATTTACTATTCTGGGTAGGTTTTAGTGTGGTCTGGTCGGTAGAGTAGTTGGGAAGGTACGGGTGAGTAGTTGGGAAGGTACGGGTGAGTAGTTGGGAAGGTACGGGGGTGAGTGGTTGGGAAGGTCAAAAAGGTCAAGCTTTATGCCAGACGGTCAAAAGGTGAGTATGTATAATATAATAAAAGATTTATTCTTTTATTTATCATATAGACAGATAGATAGATAGATAGAGAGATAGAGAGATAGATGGATAGATGAGTTTCTTCGACTTTGAACATATTTTTTAATTTTTTGTCTGAAGAAAGTGAATGTTTTTAGGCCTGTATGGATGGATGGATGTGTGTATGGATGTATGGATGGATGGATGGTAGGATTGATGGATGGATGGTAGTATGGATAGATAGATACATGAGTTTGTTATATACTTTTGTGCATCTTTTTCATAGTTTTGTCTGAAGAAAGTGAATGTTTTTAGGCCTGTATGGATGGATGGATGGATGGATGTGTGTATGGATGTGTGGATGGATGGATGGTAGGATTGATGGATGGATGGTAGTATGGATAGATAGATACATGAGTTTGTTATATACTTTTGTGCATGTTTTTCATATTTTTGTCTGAAAAAAGGGAAATGTTTATAGGCCTACATTATTTTGGGGTTAAGGTTATTTTGGGGCTAGGGTTAGTTTTGGGTTAGGGTTAGTCAGGGTTAATTTGGCATATAGGTAGGGAGGTAAAAACGAGTTTCATCCTCATTAGTAACCACCCTCATTAAAATATGGCATCTGATTGGCTGAAGCTTAACTGGCCATATATCTCCAACGCTTGGTTGTATCTGTACGAAACTTGGTATGTATACTAATTGAGTGATGGCCAGTCGACTGGTGTTGGTTTGGTGTGTGTCTCTAGCGCCACCAGGTGTGTAGAGATGGTACTGCACAATTTTTTTAGAGCGGGCTGTTTAAATGTGGGCTTTTTTTAATAAAGGGCTCTTGCTTTGAGTGTTATTTACTATTCTGGGTAGGTTTTAGTGTGGTCTGGTCGGTAGAGTTGTTGGATAGATACGGATGAGTTGTTGGATGGATACGGCTGGTGCTTTTAGGTCCTGAAATGAAAGGTAATAGCAAGGTCAAAAAGGTCAAGCTTTATGCCAGACGGTCAAAAGGTGAGTATGTATAATATAATAAAAGATTTATTCTTTTATTTATCATATAGACAGATAGATAGATAGATAGATAGATAGAGAGATAGAGAGATAGATGGATAGATGAGTTTCTTCGACTTTGAACATATTTTTTAATTTTTTGTCTGAAGAAAGTGAATGTTTTTAGGCCTGTATGGATGGATGGATGGATGGATGGATGGATGGATGGTAGGATGGATGGATGGATGGATGTTAGGGTTAGGGTTAGGTAGGGAGGTAAAAACGAGTTTCATCCTCATTAGTAACCACCCTCATTAAAATATGGCATCTGATTGGCTGAAGCTTAACTGGCCATATATCTCCAACGCTTGGTTGTATCTGTACGAAACTTGGTATGTATACTAATTGAGTGATGGCCAGTCGACTGGTGTTGGTTTGGTGTGTGTCTCTAGCGCCACCAGGTGTGTAGAGATGGTACTGCACAATTTTTTTAGAGCGGGCTGTTTAAATGTGGGCTTTTTTTAATAAAGGGCTCTTGCTTTGAGTGTTATTTACTATTCTGGGTAGGTTTTAGTGTGGTCTGGTCGGTAGAGTAGTTGGGAAGGTACGGGTGAGTAGTTGGGAAGGTACGGGTGAGTAGTTGGGAAGGTACGGGGGTGAGTGGTTGGGAAGGTCAAAAAGGTCAAGCTTTATGCCAGACGGTCAAAAGGTGAGTATGTATAATATAATAAAAGATTTATTCTTTTATTTATCATATAGACAGATAGATAGATAGATAGAGAGATAGAGAGATAGATGGATAGATGAGTTTCTTCGACTTTGAACATATTTTTTAATTTTTTGTCTGAAGAAAGTGAATGTTTTTAGGCCTGTATGGATGGATGGATGTGTGTATGGATGTATGGATGGATGGATGGTAGGATTGATGGATGGATGGTAGTATGGATAGATAGATACATGAGTTTGTTATATACTTTTGTGCATCTTTTTCATAGTTTTGTCTGAAGAAAGTGAATGTTTTTAGGCCTGTATGGATGGATGGATGGATGGATGTGTGTATGGATGTGTGGATGGATGGATGGTAGGATTGATGGATGGATGGTAGTATGGATAGATAGATACATGAGTTTGTTATATACTTTTGTGCATGTTTTTCATATTTTTGTCTGAAAAAAGGGAAATGTTTATAGGCCTACATTATTTTGGGGTTAAGGTTATTTTGGGGCTAGGGTTAGTTTTGGGTTAGGGTTAGTCAGGGTTAATTTGGCATATAGGTAGGGAGGTAAAAACGAGTTTCATCCTCATTAGTAACCACCCTCATTAAAATATGGCATCTGATTGGCTGAAGCTTAACTGGCCATATATCTCCAACGCTTGGTTGTATCTGTACGAAACTTGGTATGTATACTAATTGAGTGATGGCCAGTCGACTGGTGTTGGTTTGGTGTGTGTCTCTAGCGCCACCAGGTGTGTAGAGATGGTACTGCACAATTTTTTTAGAGCGGGCTGTTTAAATGTGGGCTTTTTTTAATAAAGGGCTCTTGCTTTGAGTGTTATTTACTATTCTGGGTAGGTTTTAGTGTGGTCTGGTCGGTAGAGTTGTTGGATAGATACGGATGAGTTGTTGGATGGATACGGCTGGTGCTTTTAGGTCCTGAAATGAAAGGTAATAGCAAGGTCAAAAAGGTCAAGCTTTATGCCAGACGGTCAAAAGGTGAGTATGTATAATATAATAAAAGATTTATTCTTTTATTTATCATATAGACAGATAGATAGATAGATAGATAGATAGATAGAGAGATAGAGAGATAGATGGATAGATGAGTTTCTTCGACTTTGAACATATTTTTTAATTTTTTGTCTGAAGAAAGTGAATGTTTTTAGGCCTGTATGGATGGATGGATGGATGGATGGATGGATGGATGGATGGATGGATGGATGGTAGGATGGATGGATGGATGGATGTATGGATAGATAGATACATGAGTTTGTTATATACTTTTGTGCATTTTTTTCATATTTTTGTCTGAAAAAAGGGAAATGTTTATAGGCCTACATTATTTTGGGGTTAAGGTTATTTTGGGGCCAGGGTTAGTCAGGGTTAATTTGGCATATAGGTAGGGAGGTAAAAACGAGTTTCATCCTCATTAGTAACCACCCTCATTAAAATATGGCATCTGATTGGCTGAAGCTTAACTGGCCATATATCTCCAACGCTTGGTTGTATCTGTACGAAACTTGGTATGTATACTAATTGAGTGATGGCCAGTCGACTGGTGTTGGTTTGGTGTGTGTCTCTAGCGCCACCAGGTGTGTAGAGATGGTACTGCACAATTTTTTTAGAGCGGGCTGTTTAAATGTGGGCTTTTTTTAATAAAGGGCTCTTGCTTTGAGTGTTATTTACTATTCTGGGTAGGTTTTAGTGTGGTCTGGTCGGTAGAGTAGTTGGGAAGGTACGGGTGAGTAGTTGGGAAGGTACGGGTGAGTAGTTGGGAAGGTACGGGGGTGAGTGGTTGGGAAGGTCAAAAAGGTCAAGCTTTATGCCAGACGGTCAAAAGGTGAGTATGTATAATATAATAAAAGATTTATTCTTTTATTTATCATATAGACAGATAGATAGATAGATAGAGAGATAGAGAGATAGATGGATAGATGAGTTTCTTCGACTTTGAACATATTTTTTAATTTTTTGTCTGAAGAAAGTGAATGTTTTTAGGCCTGTATGGATGGATGGATGTGTGTATGGATGTATGGATGGATGGATGGTAGGATTGATGGATGGATGGTAGTATGGATAGATAGATACATGAGTTTGTTATATACTTTTGTGCATCTTTTTCATAGTTTTGTCTGAAGAAAGTGAATGTTTTTAGGCCTGTATGGATGGATGGATGGATGGATGTGTGTATGGATGTGTGGATGGATGGATGGTAGGATTGATGGATGGATGGTAGTATGGATAGATAGATACATGAGTTTGTTATATACTTTTGTGCATGTTTTTCATATTTTTGTCTGAAAAAAGGGAAATGTTTATAGGCCTACATTATTTTGGGGTTAAGGTTATTTTGGGGCTAGGGTTAGTTTTGGGTTAGGGTTAGTCAGGGTTAATTTGGCATATAGGTAGGGAGGTAAAAACGAGTTTCATCCTCATTAGTAACCACCCTCATTAAAATATGGCATCTGATTGGCTGAAGCTTAACTGGCCATATATCTCCAACGCTTGGTTGTATCTGTACGAAACTTGGTATGTATACTAATTGAGTGATGGCCAGTCGACTGGTGTTGGTTTGGTGTGTGTCTCTAGCGCCACCAGGTGTGTAGAGATGGTACTGCACAATTTTTTTAGAGCGGGCTGTTTAAATGTGGGCTTTTTTTAATAAAGGGCTCTTGCTTTGAGTGTTATTTACTATTCTGGGTAGGTTTTAGTGTGGTCTGGTCGGTAGAGTAGTTGGGAAGGTACGGGTGAGTAGTTGGGAAGGTACGGGTGAGTAGTTGGGAAGGTACGGGGGTGAGTGGTTGGGAAGGTCAAAAAGGTCAAGCTTTATGCCAGACGGTCAAAAGGTGAGTATGTATAATATAATAAAAGATTTATTCTTTTATTTATCATATAGACAGATAGATAGATAGATAGAGAGATAGAGAGATAGATGGATAGATGAGTTTCTTCGACTTTGAACATATTTTTTAATTTTTTGTCTGAAGAAAGTGAATGTTTTTAGGCCTGTATGGATGGATGGATGTGTGTATGGATGTATGGATGGATGGATGGTAGGATTGATGGATGGATGGTAGTATGGATAGATAGATACATGAGTTTGTTATATACTTTTGTGCATCTTTTTCATAGTTTTGTCTGAAGAAAGTGAATGTTTTTAGGCCTGTATGGATGGATGGATGGATGGATGTGTGTATGGATGTGTGGATGGATGGATGGTAGGATTGATGGATGGATGGTAGTATGGATAGATAGATACATGAGTTTGTTATATACTTTTGTGCATGTTTTTCATATTTTTGTCTGAAAAAAGGGAAATGTTTATAGGCCTACATTATTTTGGGGTTAAGGTTATTTTGGGGCTAGGGTTAGTTTTGGGTTAGGGTTAGTCAGGGTTAATTTGGCATATAGGTAGGGAGGTAAAAACGAGTTTCATCCTCATTAGTAACCACCCTCATTAAAATATGGCATCTGATTGGCTGAAGCTTAACTGGCCATATATCTCCAACGCTTGGTTGTATCTGTACGAAACTTGGTATGTATACTAATTGAGTGATGGCCAGTCGACTGGTGTTGGTTTGGTGTGTGTCTCTAGCGCCACCAGGTGTGTAGAGATGGTACTGCACAATTTTTTTAGAGCGGGCTGTTTAAATGTGGGCTTTTTTTAATAAAGGGCTCTTGCTTTGAGTGTTATTTACTATTCTGGGTAGGTTTTAGTGTGGTCTGGTCGGTAGAGTAGTTGGGAAGGTACGGGTGAGTAGTTGGGAAGGTACGGGTGAGTAGTTGGGAAGGTACGGGGGTGAGTGGTTGGGAAGGTCAAAAAGGTCAAGCTTTATGCCAGACGGTCAAAAGGTGAGTATGTATAATATAATAAAAGATTTATTCTTTTATTTATCATATAGACAGATAGATAGATAGATAGAGAGATAGAGAGATAGATGGATAGATGAGTTTCTTCGACTTTGAACATATTTTTTAATTTTTTGTCTGAAGAAAGTGAATGTTTTTAGGCCTGTATGGATGGATGGATGTGTGTATGGATGTATGGATGGATGGATGGTAGGATTGATGGATGGATGGTAGTATGGATAGATAGATACATGAGTTTGTTATATACTTTTGTGCATCTTTTTCATAGTTTTGTCTGAAGAAAGTGAATGTTTTTAGGCCTGTATGGATGGATGGATGGATGGATGTGTGTATGGATGTGTGGATGGATGGATGGTAGGATTGATGGATGGATGGTAGTATGGATAGATAGATACATGAGTTTGTTATATACTTTTGTGCATGTTTTTCATATTTTTGTCTGAAAAAAGGGAAATGTTTATAGGCCTACATTATTTTGGGGTTAAGGTTATTTTGGGGCTAGGGTTAGTTTTGGGTTAGGGTTAGTCAGGGTTAATTTGGCATATAGGTAGGGAGGTAAAAACGAGTTTCATCCTCATTAGTAACCACCCTCATTAAAATATGGCATCTGATTGGCTGAAGCTTAACTGGCCATATATCTCCAACGCTTGGTTGTATCTGTACGAAACTTGGTATGTATACTAATTGAGTGATGGCCAGTCGACTGGTGTTGGTTTGGTGTGTGTCTCTAGCGCCACCAGGTGTGTAGAGATGGTACTGCACAATTTTTTTAGAGCGGGCTGTTTAAATGTGGGCTTTTTTTAATAAAGGGCTCTTGCTTTGAGTGTTATTTACTATTCTGGGTAGGTTTTAGTGTGGTCTGGTCGGTAGAGTTGTTGGATAGATACGGATGAGTTGTTGGATGGATACGGCTGGTGCTTTTAGGTCCTGAAATGAAAGGTAATAGCAAGGTCAAAAAGGTCAAGCTTTATGCCAGACGGTCAAAAGGTGAGTATGTATAATATAATAAAAGATTTATTCTTTTATTTATCATATAGACAGATAGATAGATAGATAGATAGATAGAGAGATAGAGAGATAGATGGATAGATGAGTTTCTTCGACTTTGAACATATTTTTTAATTTTTTGTCTGAAGAAAGTGAATGTTTTTAGGCCTGTATGGATGGATGGATGGATGGATGGATGGATGGATGGATGGATGGATGGTAGGATGGATGGATGGATGGATGTTAGGGTTAGGGTTAGGTAGGGAGGTAAAAACGAGTTTCATCCTCATTAGTAACCACCCTCATTAAAATATGGCATCTGATTGGCTGAAGCTTAACTGGCCATATATCTCCAACGCTTGGTTGTATCTGTACGAAACTTGGTATGTATACTAATTGAGTGATGGCCAGTCGACTGGTGTTGGTTTGGTGTGTGTCTCTAGCGCCACCAGGTGTGTAGAGATGGTACTGCACAATTTTTTTAGAGCGGGCTGTTTAAATGTGGGCTTTTTTTAATAAAGGGCTCTTGCTTTGAGTGTTATTTACTATTCTGGGTAGGTTTTAGTGTGGTCTGGTCGGTAGAGTAGTTGGGAAGGTACGGGTGAGTAGTTGGGAAGGTACGGGTGAGTAGTTGGGAAGGTACGGGGGTGAGTGGTTGGGAAGGTCAAAAAGGTCAAGCTTTATGCCAGACGGTCAAAAGGTGAGTATGTATAATATAATAAAAGATTTATTCTTTTATTTATCATATAGACAGATAGATAGATAGATAGAGAGATAGAGAGATAGATGGATAGATGAGTTTCTTCGACTTTGAACATATTTTTTAATTTTTTGTCTGAAGAAAGTGAATGTTTTTAGGCCTGTATGGATGGATGGATGTGTGTATGGATGTATGGATGGATGGATGGTAGGATTGATGGATGGATGGTAGTATGGATAGATAGATACATGAGTTTGTTATATACTTTTGTGCATCTTTTTCATAGTTTTGTCTGAAGAAAGTGAATGTTTTTAGGCCTGTATGGATGGATGGATGGATGGATGTGTGTATGGATGTGTGGATGGATGGATGGTAGGATTGATGGATGGATGGTAGTATGGATAGATAGATACATGAGTTTGTTATATACTTTTGTGCATGTTTTTCATATTTTTGTCTGAAAAAAGGGAAATGTTTATAGGCCTACATTATTTTGGGGTTAAGGTTATTTTGGGGCTAGGGTTAGTTTTGGGTTAGGGTTAGTCAGGGTTAATTTGGCATATAGGTAGGGAGGTAAAAACGAGTTTCATCCTCATTAGTAACCACCCTCATTAAAATATGGCATCTGATTGGCTGAAGCTTAACTGGCCATATATCTCCAACGCTTGGTTGTATCTGTACGAAACTTGGTATGTATACTAATTGAGTGATGGCCAGTCGACTGGTGTTGGTTTGGTGTGTGTCTCTAGCGCCACCAGGTGTGTAGAGATGGTACTGCACAATTTTTTTAGAGCGGGCTGTTTAAATGTGGGCTTTTTTTAATAAAGGGCTCTTGCTTTGAGTGTTATTTACTATTCTGGGTAGGTTTTAGTGTGGTCTGGTCGGTAGAGTTGTTGGATAGATACGGATGAGTTGTTGGATGGATACGGCTGGTGCTTTTAGGTCCTGAAATGAAAGGTAATAGCAAGGTCAAAAAGGTCAAGCTTTATGCCAGACGGTCAAAAGGTGAGTATGTATAATATAATAAAAGATTTATTCTTTTATTTATCATATAGACAGATAGATAGATAGATAGATAGATAGAGAGATAGAGAGATAGATGGATAGATGAGTTTCTTCGACTTTGAACATATTTTTTAATTTTTTGTCTGAAGAAAGTGAATGTTTTTAGGCCTGTATGGATGGATGGATGGATGGATGGATGGATGGATGGATGGATGGATGGATGGTAGGATGGATGGATGGATGGATGTATGGATAGATAGATACATGAGTTTGTTATATACTTTTGTGCATTTTTTTCATATTTTTGTCTGAAAAAAGGGAAATGTTTATAGGCCTACATTATTTTGGGGTTAAGGTTATTTTGGGGCCAGGGTTAGTCAGGGTTAATTTGGCATATAGGTAGGGAGGTAAAAACGAGTTTCATCCTCATTAGTAACCACCCTCATTAAAATATGGCATCTGATTGGCTGAAGCTTAACTGGCCATATATCTCCAACGCTTGGTTGTATCTGTACGAAACTTGGTATGTATACTAATTGAGTGATGGCCAGTCGACTGGTGTTGGTTTGGTGTGTGTCTCTAGCGCCACCAGGTGTGTAGAGATGGTACTGCACAATTTTTTTAGAGCGGGCTGTTTAAATGTGGGCTTTTTTTAATAAAGGGCTCTTGCTTTGAGTGTTATTTACTATTCTGGGTAGGTTTTAGTGTGGTCTGGTCGGTAGAGTAGTTGGGAAGGTACGGGTGAGTAGTTGGGAAGGTACGGGTGAGTAGTTGGGAAGGTACGGGGGTGAGTGGTTGGGAAGGTCAAAAAGGTCAAGCTTTATGCCAGACGGTCAAAAGGTGAGTATGTATAATATAATAAAAGATTTATTCTTTTATTTATCATATAGACAGATAGATAGATAGATAGAGAGATAGAGAGATAGATGGATAGATGAGTTTCTTCGACTTTGAACATATTTTTTAATTTTTTGTCTGAAGAAAGTGAATGTTTTTAGGCCTGTATGGATGGATGGATGTGTGTATGGATGTATGGATGGATGGATGGTAGGATTGATGGATGGATGGTAGTATGGATAGATAGATACATGAGTTTGTTATATACTTTTGTGCATCTTTTTCATAGTTTTGTCTGAAGAAAGTGAATGTTTTTAGGCCTGTATGGATGGATGGATGGATGGATGTGTGTATGGATGTGTGGATGGATGGATGGTAGGATTGATGGATGGATGGTAGTATGGATAGATAGATACATGAGTTTGTTATATACTTTTGTGCATGTTTTTCATATTTTTGTCTGAAAAAAGGGAAATGTTTATAGGCCTACATTATTTTGGGGTTAAGGTTATTTTGGGGCTAGGGTTAGTTTTGGGTTAGGGTTAGTCAGGGTTAATTTGGCATATAGGTAGGGAGGTAAAAACGAGTTTCATCCTCATTAGTAACCACCCTCATTAAAATATGGCATCTGATTGGCTGAAGCTTAACTGGCCATATATCTCCAACGCTTGGTTGTATCTGTACGAAACTTGGTATGTATACTAATTGAGTGATGGCCAGTCGACTGGTGTTGGTTTGGTGTGTGTCTCTAGCGCCACCAGGTGTGTAGAGATGGTACTGCACAATTTTTTTAGAGCGGGCTGTTTAAATGTGGGCTTTTTTTAATAAAGGGCTCTTGCTTTGAGTGTTATTTACTATTCTGGGTAGGTTTTAGTGTGGTCTGGTCGGTAGAGTTGTTGGATAGATACGGATGAGTTGTTGGATGGATACGGCTGGTGCTTTTAGGTCCTGAAATGAAAGGTAATAGCAAGGTCAAAAAGGTCAAGCTTTATGCCAGACGGTCAAAAGGTGAGTATGTATAATATAATAAAAGATTTATTCTTTTATTTATCATATAGACAGATAGATAGATAGATAGATAGATAGAGAGATAGAGAGATAGATGGATAGATGAGTTTCTTCGACTTTGAACATATTTTTTAATTTTTTGTCTGAAGAAAGTGAATGTTTTTAGGCCTGTATGGATGGATGGATGGATGGATGGATGGATGGATGGATGGATGGATGGATGGTAGGATGGATGGATGGATGGATGTATGGATAGATAGATACATGAGTTTGTTATATACTTTTGTGCATTTTTTTCATATTTTTGTCTGAAAAAAGGGAAATGTTTATAGGCCTACATTATTTTGGGGTTAAGGTTATTTTGGGGCCAGGGTTAGTCAGGGTTAATTTGGCATATAGGTAGGGAGGTAAAAACGAGTTTCATCCTCATTAGTAACCACCCTCATTAAAATATGGCATCTGATTGGCTGAAGCTTAACTGGCCATATATCTCCAACGCTTGGTTGTATCTGTACGAAACTTGGTATGTATACTAATTGAGTGATGGCCAGTCGACTGGTGTTGGTTTGGTGTGTGTCTCTAGCGCCACCAGGTGTGTAGAGATGGTACTGCACAATTTTTTTAGAGCGGGCTGTTTAAATGTGGGCTTTTTTTAATAAAGGGCTCTTGCTTTGAGTGTTATTTACTATTCTGGGTAGGTTTTAGTGTGGTCTGGTCGGTAGAGTAGTTGGGAAGGTACGGGTGAGTAGTTGGGAAGGTACGGGTGAGTAGTTGGGAAGGTACGGGGGTGAGTGGTTGGGAAGGTCAAAAAGGTCAAGCTTTATGCCAGACGGTCAAAAGGTGAGTATGTATAATATAATAAAAGATTTATTCTTTTATTTATCATATAGACAGATAGATAGATAGATAGAGAGATAGAGAGATAGATGGATAGATGAGTTTCTTCGACTTTGAACATATTTTTTAATTTTTTGTCTGAAGAAAGTGAATGTTTTTAGGCCTGTATGGATGGATGGATGTGTGTATGGATGTATGGATGGATGGATGGTAGGATTGATGGATGGATGGTAGTATGGATAGATAGATACATGAGTTTGTTATATACTTTTGTGCATCTTTTTCATAGTTTTGTCTGAAGAAAGTGAATGTTTTTAGGCCTGTATGGATGGATGGATGGATGGATGTGTGTATGGATGTGTGGATGGATGGATGGTAGGATTGATGGATGGATGGTAGTATGGATAGATAGATACATGAGTTTGTTATATACTTTTGTGCATGTTTTTCATATTTTTGTCTGAAAAAAGGGAAATGTTTATAGGCCTACATTATTTTGGGGTTAAGGTTATTTTGGGGCTAGGGTTAGTTTTGGGTTAGGGTTAGTCAGGGTTAATTTGGCATATAGGTAGGGAGGTAAAAACGAGTTTCATCCTCATTAGTAACCACCCTCATTAAAATATGGCATCTGATTGGCTGAAGCTTAACTGGCCATATATCTCCAACGCTTGGTTGTATCTGTACGAAACTTGGTATGTATACTAATTGAGTGATGGCCAGTCGACTGGTGTTGGTTTGGTGTGTGTCTCTAGCGCCACCAGGTGTGTAGAGATGGTACTGCACAATTTTTTTAGAGCGGGCTGTTTAAATGTGGGCTTTTTTTAATAAAGGGCTCTTGCTTTGAGTGTTATTTACTATTCTGGGTAGGTTTTAGTGTGGTCTGGTCGGTAGAGTTGTTGGATAGATACGGATGAGTTGTTGGATGGATACGGCTGGTGCTTTTAGGTCCTGAAATGAAAGGTAATAGCAAGGTCAAAAAGGTCAAGCTTTATGCCAGACGGTCAAAAGGTGAGTATGTATAATATAATAAAAGATTTATTCTTTTATTTATCATATAGACAGATAGATAGATAGATAGATAGATAGAGAGATAGAGAGATAGATGGATAGATGAGTTTCTTCGACTTTGAACATATTTTTTAATTTTTTGTCTGAAGAAAGTGAATGTTTTTAGGCCTGTATGGATGGATGGATGGATGGATGGATGGATGGATGGATGGATGGATGGATGGTAGGATGGATGGATGGATGGATGTATGGATAGATAGATACATGAGTTTGTTATATACTTTTGTGCATTTTTTTCATATTTTTGTCTGAAAAAAGGGAAATGTTTATAGGCCTACATTATTTTGGGGTTAAGGTTATTTTGGGGCCAGGGTTAGTCAGGGTTAATTTGGCATATAGGTAGGGAGGTAAAAACGAGTTTCATCCTCATTAGTAACCACCCTCATTAAAATATGGCATCTGATTGGCTGAAGCTTAACTGGCCATATATCTCCAACGCTTGGTTGTATCTGTACGAAACTTGGTATGTATACTAATTGAGTGATGGCCAGTCGACTGGTGTTGGTTTGGTGTGTGTCTCTAGCGCCACCAGGTGTGTAGAGATGGTACTGCACAATTTTTTTAGAGCGGGCTGTTTAAATGTGGGCTTTTTTTAATAAAGGGCTCTTGCTTTGAGTGTTATTTACTATTCTGGGTAGGTTTTAGTGTGGTCTGGTCGGTAGAGTTGTTGGATAGATACGGATGAGTTGTTGGATGGATACGGCTGGTGCTTTTAGGTCCTGAAATGAAAGGTAATAGCAAGGTCAAAAAGGTCAAGCTTTATGCCAGACGGTCAAAAGGTGAGTATGTATAATATAATAAAAGATGTATTCTTTTATTTATCATATAGACAGATAGATAGATAGATAGATAGATAGATAGATAGATAGATAGAGAGATAGAGAGATAGATGGATAGATGAGTTTCTTCGACTTTGAACATATTTTTTTATTTTTTGTCTGAAGAAAGTGAATGTTTTTAGGCCTGTATGTATGGATGGATGGATGGATGTATGGATGGATGGATGGATGGTAGGATGGATGGATGTATGGATAGATAGATACATGAGTTTGTTATATACTTTTGTGCATTTTTTTCATATTTTTGTCTGAAAAAAGGGAAATGTTTATAGGCCTACATTATTTTGGGGTTAAGGTTATTTTGGGGCCAGGGTTAGTCAGGGTTAATTTGGCATATAGGTAGGGAGGTAAAAACGAGTTTCATCCTCATTAGTAACCACCCTCATTAAAATATGGCATCTGATTGGCTGAAGCTTAACTGGCCATATATCTCCAACGCTTGGTTGTATCTGTACGAAACTTGGTATGTATACTAATTGAGTGATGGCCAGTCGACTGGTGTTGGTTTGGTGTGTGTCTCTAGCGCCACCAGGTGTGTAGAGATGGTACTGCACAATTTTTTTAGAGCGGGCTGTTTAAATGTGGGCTTTTTTTAATAAAGGGCTCTTGCTTTGAGTGTTATTTACTATTCTGGGTAGGTTTTAGTGTGGTCTGGTCGGTAGAGTAGTTGGGAAGGTACGGGTGAGTAGTTGGGAAGGTACGGGTGAGTAGTTGGGAAGGTACGGGGGTGAGTGGTTGGGAAGGTCAAAAAGGTCAAGCTTTATGCCAGACGGTCAAAAGGTGAGTATGTATAATATAATAAAAGATTTATTCTTTTATTTATCATATAGACAGATAGATAGATAGATAGAGAGATAGAGAGATAGATGGATAGATGAGTTTCTTCGACTTTGAACATATTTTTTAATTTTTTGTCTGAAGAAAGTGAATGTTTTTAGGCCTGTATGGATGGATGGATGTGTGTATGGATGTATGGATGGATGGATGGTAGGATTGATGGATGGATGGTAGTATGGATAGATAGATACATGAGTTTGTTATATACTTTTGTGCATCTTTTTCATAGTTTTGTCTGAAGAAAGTGAATGTTTTTAGGCCTGTATGGATGGATGGATGGATGGATGTGTGTATGGATGTGTGGATGGATGGATGGTAGGATTGATGGATGGATGGTAGTATGGATAGATAGATACATGAGTTTGTTATATACTTTTGTGCATGTTTTTCATATTTTTGTCTGAAAAAAGGGAAATGTTTATAGGCCTACATTATTTTGGGGTTAAGGTTATTTTGGGGCTAGGGTTAGTTTTGGGTTAGGGTTAGTCAGGGTTAATTTGGCATATAGGTAGGGAGGTAAAAACGAGTTTCATCCTCATTAGTAACCACCCTCATTAAAATATGGCATCTGATTGGCTGAAGCTTAACTGGCCATATATCTCCAACGCTTGGTTGTATCTGTACGAAACTTGGTATGTATACTAATTGAGTGATGGCCAGTCGACTGGTGTTGGTTTGGTGTGTGTCTCTAGCGCCACCAGGTGTGTAGAGATGGTACTGCACAATTTTTTTAGAGCGGGCTGTTTAAATGTGGGCTTTTTTTAATAAAGGGCTCTTGCTTTGAGTGTTATTTACTATTCTGGGTAGGTTTTAGTGTGGTCTGGTCGGTAGAGTAGTTGGGAAGGTACGGGTGAGTAGTTGGGAAGGTACGGGTGAGTAGTTGGGAAGGTACGGGGGTGAGTGGTTGGGAAGGTCAAAAAGGTCAAGCTTTATGCCAGACGGTCAAAAGGTGAGTATGTATAATATAATAAAAGATTTATTCTTTTATTTATCATATAGACAGATAGATAGATAGATAGAGAGATAGAGAGATAGATGGATAGATGAGTTTCTTCGACTTTGAACATATTTTTTAATTTTTTGTCTGAAGAAAGTGAATGTTTTTAGGCCTGTATGGATGGATGGATGTGTGTATGGATGTATGGATGGATGGATGGTAGGATTGATGGATGGATGGTAGTATGGATAGATAGATACATGAGTTTGTTATATACTTTTGTGCATCTTTTTCATAGTTTTGTCTGAAGAAAGTGAATGTTTTTAGGCCTGTATGGATGGATGGATGGATGGATGTGTGTATGGATGTGTGGATGGATGGATGGTAGGATTGATGGATGGATGGTAGTATGGATAGATAGATACATGAGTTTGTTATATACTTTTGTGCATGTTTTTCATATTTTTGTCTGAAAAAAGGGAAATGTTTATAGGCCTACATTATTTTGGGGTTAAGGTTATTTTGGGGCTAGGGTTAGTTTTGGGTTAGGGTTAGTCAGGGTTAATTTGGCATATAGGTAGGGAGGTAAAAACGAGTTTCATCCTCATTAGTAACCACCCTCATTAAAATATGGCATCTGATTGGCTGAAGCTTAACTGGCCATATATCTCCAACGCTTGGTTGTATCTGTACGAAACTTGGTATGTATACTAATTGAGTGATGGCCAGTCGACTGGTGTTGGTTTGGTGTGTGTCTCTAGCGCCACCAGGTGTGTAGAGATGGTACTGCACAATTTTTTTAGAGCGGGCTGTTTAAATGTGGGCTTTTTTTAATAAAGGGCTCTTGCTTTGAGTGTTATTTACTATTCTGGGTAGGTTTTAGTGTGGTCTGGTCGGTAGAGTAGTTGGGAAGGTACGGGTGAGTAGTTGGGAAGGTACGGGTGAGTAGTTGGGAAGGTACGGGGGTGAGTGGTTGGGAAGGTCAAAAAGGTCAAGCTTTATGCCAGACGGTCAAAAGGTGAGTATGTATAATATAATAAAAGATTTATTCTTTTATTTATCATATAGACAGATAGATAGATAGATAGAGAGATAGAGAGATAGATGGATAGATGAGTTTCTTCGACTTTGAACATATTTTTTAATTTTTTGTCTGAAGAAAGTGAATGTTTTTAGGCCTGTATGGATGGATGGATGTGTGTATGGATGTATGGATGGATGGATGGTAGGATTGATGGATGGATGGTAGTATGGATAGATAGATACATGAGTTTGTTATATACTTTTGTGCATCTTTTTCATAGTTTTGTCTGAAGAAAGTGAATGTTTTTAGGCCTGTATGGATGGATGGATGGATGGATGTGTGTATGGATGTGTGGATGGATGGATGGTAGGATTGATGGATGGATGGTAGTATGGATAGATAGATACATGAGTTTGTTATATACTTTTGTGCATGTTTTTCATATTTTTGTCTGAAAAAAGGGAAATGTTTATAGGCCTACATTATTTTGGGGTTAAGGTTATTTTGGGGCTAGGGTTAGTTTTGGGTTAGGGTTAGTCAGGGTTAATTTGGCATATAGGTAGGGAGGTAAAAACGAGTTTCATCCTCATTAGTAACCACCCTCATTAAAATATGGCATCTGATTGGCTGAAGCTTAACTGGCCATATATCTCCAACGCTTGGTTGTATCTGTACGAAACTTGGTATGTATACTAATTGAGTGATGGCCAGTCGACTGGTGTTGGTTTGGTGTGTGTCTCTAGCGCCACCAGGTGTGTAGAGATGGTACTGCACAATTTTTTTAGAGCGGGCTGTTTAAATGTGGGCTTTTTTTAATAAAGGGCTCTTGCTTTGAGTGTTATTTACTATTCTGGGTAGGTTTTAGTGTGGTCTGGTCGGTAGAGTTGTTGGATAGATACGGATGAGTTGTTGGATGGATACGGCTGGTGCTTTTAGGTCCTGAAATGAAAGGTAATAGCAAGGTCAAAAAGGTCAAGCTTTATGCCAGACGGTCAAAAGGTGAGTATGTATAATATAATAAAAGATTTATTCTTTTATTTATCATATAGACAGATAGATAGATAGATAGATAGATAGAGAGATAGAGAGATAGATGGATAGATGAGTTTCTTCGACTTTGAACATATTTTTTAATTTTTTGTCTGAAGAAAGTGAATGTTTTTAGGCCTGTATGGATGGATGGATGGATGGATGGATGGATGGATGGATGGATGGATGGTAGGATGGATGGATGGATGGATGTTAGGGTTAGGGTTAGGTAGGGAGGTAAAAACGAGTTTCATCCTCATTAGTAACCACCCTCATTAAAATATGGCATCTGATTGGCTGAAGCTTAACTGGCCATATATCTCCAACGCTTGGTTGTATCTGTACGAAACTTGGTATGTATACTAATTGAGTGATGGCCAGTCGACTGGTGTTGGTTTGGTGTGTGTCTCTAGCGCCACCAGGTGTGTAGAGATGGTACTGCACAATTTTTTTAGAGCGGGCTGTTTAAATGTGGGCTTTTTTTAATAAAGGGCTCTTGCTTTGAGTGTTATTTACTATTCTGGGTAGGTTTTAGTGTGGTCTGGTCGGTAGAGTAGTTGGGAAGGTACGGGTGAGTAGTTGGGAAGGTACGGGTGAGTAGTTGGGAAGGTACGGGGGTGAGTGGTTGGGAAGGTCAAAAAGGTCAAGCTTTATGCCAGACGGTCAAAAGGTGAGTATGTATAATATAATAAAAGATTTATTCTTTTATTTATCATATAGACAGATAGATAGATAGATAGAGAGATAGAGAGATAGATGGATAGATGAGTTTCTTCGACTTTGAACATATTTTTTAATTTTTTGTCTGAAGAAAGTGAATGTTTTTAGGCCTGTATGGATGGATGGATGTGTGTATGGATGTATGGATGGATGGATGGTAGGATTGATGGATGGATGGTAGTATGGATAGATAGATACATGAGTTTGTTATATACTTTTGTGCATCTTTTTCATAGTTTTGTCTGAAGAAAGTGAATGTTTTTAGGCCTGTATGGATGGATGGATGGATGGATGTGTGTATGGATGTGTGGATGGATGGATGGTAGGATTGATGGATGGATGGTAGTATGGATAGATAGATACATGAGTTTGTTATATACTTTTGTGCATGTTTTTCATATTTTTGTCTGAAAAAAGGGAAATGTTTATAGGCCTACATTATTTTGGGGTTAAGGTTATTTTGGGGCTAGGGTTAGTTTTGGGTTAGGGTTAGTCAGGGTTAATTTGGCATATAGGTAGGGAGGTAAAAACGAGTTTCATCCTCATTAGTAACCACCCTCATTAAAATATGGCATCTGATTGGCTGAAGCTTAACTGGCCATATATCTCCAACGCTTGGTTGTATCTGTACGAAACTTGGTATGTATACTAATTGAGTGATGGCCAGTCGACTGGTGTTGGTTTGGTGTGTGTCTCTAGCGCCACCAGGTGTGTAGAGATGGTACTGCACAATTTTTTTAGAGCGGGCTGTTTAAATGTGGGCTTTTTTTAATAAAGGGCTCTTGCTTTGAGTGTTATTTACTATTCTGGGTAGGTTTTAGTGTGGTCTGGTCGGTAGAGTTGTTGGATAGATACGGATGAGTTGTTGGATGGATACGGCTGGTGCTTTTAGGTCCTGAAATGAAAGGTAATAGCAAGGTCAAAAAGGTCAAGCTTTATGCCAGACGGTCAAAAGGTGAGTATGTATAATATAATAAAAGATTTATTCTTTTATTTATCATATAGACAGATAGATAGATAGATAGATAGATAGAGAGATAGAGAGATAGATGGATAGATGAGTTTCTTCGACTTTGAACATATTTTTTAATTTTTTGTCTGAAGAAAGTGAATGTTTTTAGGCCTGTATGGATGGATGGATGGATGGATGGATGGATGGATGGATGGATGGATGGATGGTAGGATGGATGGATGGATGGATGTATGGATAGATAGATACATGAGTTTGTTATATACTTTTGTGCATTTTTTTCATATTTTTGTCTGAAAAAAGGGAAATGTTTATAGGCCTACATTATTTTGGGGTTAAGGTTATTTTGGGGCCAGGGTTAGTCAGGGTTAATTTGGCATATAGGTAGGGAGGTAAAAACGAGTTTCATCCTCATTAGTAACCACCCTCATTAAAATATGGCATCTGATTGGCTGAAGCTTAACTGGCCATATATCTCCAACGCTTGGTTGTATCTGTACGAAACTTGGTATGTATACTAATTGAGTGATGGCCAGTCGACTGGTGTTGGTTTGGTGTGTGTCTCTAGCGCCACCAGGTGTGTAGAGATGGTACTGCACAATTTTTTTAGAGCGGGCTGTTTAAATGTGGGCTTTTTTTAATAAAGGGCTCTTGCTTTGAGTGTTATTTACTATTCTGGGTAGGTTTTAGTGTGGTCTGGTCGGTAGAGTAGTTGGGAAGGTACGGGTGAGTAGTTGGGAAGGTACGGGTGAGTAGTTGGGAAGGTACGGGGGTGAGTGGTTGGGAAGGTCAAAAAGGTCAAGCTTTATGCCAGACGGTCAAAAGGTGAGTATGTATAATATAATAAAAGATTTATTCTTTTATTTATCATATAGACAGATAGATAGATAGATAGAGAGATAGAGAGATAGATGGATAGATGAGTTTCTTCGACTTTGAACATATTTTTTAATTTTTTGTCTGAAGAAAGTGAATGTTTTTAGGCCTGTATGGATGGATGGATGTGTGTATGGATGTATGGATGGATGGATGGTAGGATTGATGGATGGATGGTAGTATGGATAGATAGATACATGAGTTTGTTATATACTTTTGTGCATCTTTTTCATAGTTTTGTCTGAAGAAAGTGAATGTTTTTAGGCCTGTATGGATGGATGGATGGATGGATGTGTGTATGGATGTGTGGATGGATGGATGGTAGGATTGATGGATGGATGGTAGTATGGATAGATAGATACATGAGTTTGTTATATACTTTTGTGCATGTTTTTCATATTTTTGTCTGAAAAAAGGGAAATGTTTATAGGCCTACATTATTTTGGGGTTAAGGTTATTTTGGGGCTAGGGTTAGTTTTGGGTTAGGGTTAGTCAGGGTTAATTTGGCATATAGGTAGGGAGGTAAAAACGAGTTTCATCCTCATTAGTAACCACCCTCATTAAAATATGGCATCTGATTGGCTGAAGCTTAACTGGCCATATATCTCCAACGCTTGGTTGTATCTGTACGAAACTTGGTATGTATACTAATTGAGTGATGGCCAGTCGACTGGTGTTGGTTTGGTGTGTGTCTCTAGCGCCACCAGGTGTGTAGAGATGGTACTGCACAATTTTTTTAGAGCGGGCTGTTTAAATGTGGGCTTTTTTTAATAAAGGGCTCTTGCTTTGAGTGTTATTTACTATTCTGGGTAGGTTTTAGTGTGGTCTGGTCGGTAGAGTTGTTGGATAGATACGGATGAGTTGTTGGATGGATACGGCTGGTGCTTTTAGGTCCTGAAATGAAAGGTAATAGCAAGGTCAAAAAGGTCAAGCTTTATGCCAGACGGTCAAAAGGTGAGTATGTATAATATAATAAAAGATTTATTCTTTTATTTATCATATAGACAGATAGATAGATAGATAGATAGATAGAGAGATAGAGAGATAGATGGATAGATGAGTTTCTTCGACTTTGAACATATTTTTTAATTTTTTGTCTGAAGAAAGTGAATGTTTTTAGGCCTGTATGGATGGATGGATGGATGGATGGATGGATGGATGGATGGATGGATGGATGGTAGGATGGATGGATGGATGGATGTATGGATAGATAGATACATGAGTTTGTTATATACTTTTGTGCATTTTTTTCATATTTTTGTCTGAAAAAAGGGAAATGTTTATAGGCCTACATTATTTTGGGGTTAAGGTTATTTTGGGGCCAGGGTTAGTCAGGGTTAATTTGGCATATAGGTAGGGAGGTAAAAACGAGTTTCATCCTCATTAGTAACCACCCTCATTAAAATATGGCATCTGATTGGCTGAAGCTTAACTGGCCATATATCTCCAACGCTTGGTTGTATCTGTACGAAACTTGGTATGTATACTAATTGAGTGATGGCCAGTCGACTGGTGTTGGTTTGGTGTGTGTCTCTAGCGCCACCAGGTGTGTAGAGATGGTACTGCACAATTTTTTTAGAGCGGGCTGTTTAAATGTGGGCTTTTTTTAATAAAGGGCTCTTGCTTTGAGTGTTATTTACTATTCTGGGTAGGTTTTAGTGTGGTCTGGTCGGTAGAGTAGTTGGGAAGGTACGGGTGAGTAGTTGGGAAGGTACGGGTGAGTAGTTGGGAAGGTACGGGGGTGAGTGGTTGGGAAGGTCAAAAAGGTCAAGCTTTATGCCAGACGGTCAAAAGGTGAGTATGTATAATATAATAAAAGATTTATTCTTTTATTTATCATATAGACAGATAGATAGATAGATAGAGAGATAGAGAGATAGATGGATAGATGAGTTTCTTCGACTTTGAACATATTTTTTAATTTTTTGTCTGAAGAAAGTGAATGTTTTTAGGCCTGTATGGATGGATGGATGTGTGTATGGATGTATGGATGGATGGATGGTAGGATTGATGGATGGATGGTAGTATGGATAGATAGATACATGAGTTTGTTATATACTTTTGTGCATCTTTTTCATAGTTTTGTCTGAAGAAAGTGAATGTTTTTAGGCCTGTATGGATGGATGGATGGATGGATGTGTGTATGGATGTGTGGATGGATGGATGGTAGGATTGATGGATGGATGGTAGTATGGATAGATAGATACATGAGTTTGTTATATACTTTTGTGCATGTTTTTCATATTTTTGTCTGAAAAAAGTGAAATGTTTATAGGCCTACATTATTTTGGGGTTAAGGTTATTTTGGGGCTAGGGTTAGTTTTGGGTTAGGGTTAGTCAGGGTTAATTTGGCATATAGGTAGGGAGGTAAAAACGAGTTTCATCCTCATTAGTAACCACCCTCATTAAAATATGGCATCTGATTGGCTGAAGCTTAACTGGCCATATATCTCCAACGCTTGGTTGTATCTGTACGAAACTTGGTATGTATACTAATTGAGTGATGGCCAGTCGACTGGTGTTGGTTTGGTGTGTGTCTCTAGCGCCACCAGGTGTGTAGAGATGGTACTGCACAATTTTTTTAGAGCGGGCTGTTTAAATGTGGGCTTTTTTTAATAAAGGGCTCTTGCTTTGAGTGTTATTTACTATTCTGGGTAGGTTTTAGTGTGGTCTGGTCGGTAGAGTTGTTGGATAGATACGGATGAGTTGTTGGATGGATACGGCTGGTGCTTTTAGGTCCTGAAATGAAAGGTAATAGCAAGGTCAAAAAGGTCAAGCTTTATGCCAGACGGTCAAAAGGTGAGTATGTATAATATAATAAAAGATTTATTCTTTTATTTATCATATAGACAGATAGATAGATAGATAGATAGATAGAGAGATAGAGAGATAGATGGATAGATGAGTTTCTTCGACTTTGAACATATTTTTTAATTTTTTGTCTGAAGAAAGTGAATGTTTTTAGGCCTGTATGGATGGATGGATGGATGGATGGATGGATGGATGGATGGATGGTAGGATGGATGGATGGATGGATGTATGGATAGATAGATACATGAGTTTGTTATATACTTTTGTGCATTTTTTTCATATTTTTGTCTGAAAAAAGGGAAATGTTTATAGGCCTACATTATTTTGGGGTTAAGGTTATTTTGGGGCCAGGGTTAGTCAGGGTTAATTTGGCATATAGGTAGGGAGGTAAAAACGAGTTTCATCCTCATTAGTAACCACCCTCATTAAAATATGGCATCTGATTGGCTGAAGCTTAACTGGCCATATATCTCCAACGCTTGGTTGTATCTGTACGAAACTTGGTATGTATACTAATTGAGTGATGGCCAGTCGACTGGTGTTGGTTTGGTGTGTGTCTCTAGCGCCACCAGGTGTGTAGAGATGGTACTGCACAATTTTTTTAGAGCGGGCTGTTTAAATGTGGGCTTTTTTTAATAAAGGGCTCTTGCTTTGAGTGTTATTTACTATTCTGGGTAGGTTTTAGTGTGGTCTGGTCGGTAGAGTTGTTGGATAGATACGGATGAGTTGTTGGATGGATACGGCTGGTGCTTTTAGGTCCTGAAATGAAAGGTAATAGCAAGGTCAAAAAGGTCAAGCTTTATGCCAGACGGTCAAAAGGTGAGTATGTATAATATAATAAAAGATGTATTCTTTTATTTATCATATAGACAGATAGATAGATAGATAGATAGATAGATAGATAGATAGATAGAGAGATAGAGAGATAGATGGATAGATGAGTTTCTTCGACTTTGAACATATTTTTTTATTTTTTGTCTGAAGAAAGTGAATGTTTTTAGGCCTGTATGTATGGATGGATGGATGGATGTATGGATGGATGGATGGATGGTAGGATGGATGGATGTATGGATAGATAGATACATGAGTTTGTTATATACTTTTGTGCATTTTTTTCATATTTTTGTCTGAAAAAAGGGAAATGTTTATAGGCCTACATTATTTTGGGGTTAAGGTTATTTTGGGGCCAGGGTTAGTCAGGGTTAATTTGGCATATAGGTAGGGAGGTAAAAACGAGTTTCATCCTCATTAGTAACCACCCTCATTAAAATATGGCATCTGATTGGCTGAAGCTTAACTGGCCATATATCTCCAACGCTTGGTTGTATCTGTACAAAACTTGGTATGTATACTAATTGAGTGATGGCCAGTCGACTGGTGTTGGTTTGGTGTGTGTCTCTAGCGCCACCAGGTGTGTAGAGATGGTACTGCACAATTTTTTTAGAGCGGGCTGTTTAAATGTGGGCTTTTTTTAATAAAGGGCTCTTGCTTTGAGTGTTATTTACTATTCTGGGTAGGTTTTAGTGTGGTCTGGTCGGTAGAGTAGTTGGGAAGGTACGGGTGAGTAGTTGGGAAGGTACGGGTGAGTAGTTGGGAAGGTACGGGGGTGAGTGGTTGGGAAGGTCAAAAAGGTCAAGCTTTATGCCAGACGGTCAAAAGGTGAGTATGTATAATATAATAAAAGATTTATTCTTTTATTTATCATATAGACAGATAGATAGATAGATAGAGAGATAGAGAGATAGATGGATAGATGAGTTTCTTCGACTTTGAACATATTTTTTAATTTTTTGTCTGAAGAAAGTGAATGTTTTTAGGCCTGTATGGATGGATGGATGTGTGTATGGATGTATGGATGGATGGATGGTAGGATTGATGGATGGATGGTAGTATGGATAGATAGATACATGAGTTTGTTATATACTTTTGTGCATCTTTTTCATAGTTTTGTCTGAAGAAAGTGAATGTTTTTAGGCCTGTATGGATGGATGGATGGATGGATGTGTGTATGGATGTGTGGATGGATGGATGGTAGGATTGATGGATGGATGGTAGTATGGATAGATAGATACATGAGTTTGTTATATACTTTTGTGCATGTTTTTCATATTTTTGTCTGAAAAAAGGGAAATGTTTATAGGCCTACATTATTTTGGGGTTAAGGTTATTTTGGGGCTAGGGTTAGTTTTGGGTTAGGGTTAGTCAGGGTTAATTTGGCATATAGGTAGGGAGGTAAAAACGAGTTTCATCCTCATTAGTAACCACCCTCATTAAAATATGGCATCTGATTGGCTGAAGCTTAACTGGCCATATATCTCCAACGCTTGGTTGTATCTGTACGAAACTTGGTATGTATACTAATTGAGTGATGGCCAGTCGACTGGTGTTGGTTTGGTGTGTGTCTCTAGCGCCACCAGGTGTGTAGAGATGGTACTGCACAATTTTTTTAGAGCGGGCTGTTTAAATGTGGGCTTTTTTTAATAAAGGGCTCTTGCTTTGAGTGTTATTTACTATTCTGGGTAGGTTTTAGTGTGGTCTGGTCGGTAGAGTAGTTGGGAAGGTACGGGTGAGTAGTTGGGAAGGTACGGGTGAGTAGTTGGGAAGGTACGGGGGTGAGTGGTTGGGAAGGTCAAAAAGGTCAAGCTTTATGCCAGACGGTCAAAAGGTGAGTATGTATAATATAATAAAAGATTTATTCTTTTATTTATCATATAGACAGATAGATAGATAGATAGAGAGATAGAGAGATAGATGGATAGATGAGTTTCTTCGACTTTGAACATATTTTTTAATTTTTTGTCTGAAGAAAGTGAATGTTTTTAGGCCTGTATGGATGGATGGATGTGTGTATGGATGTATGGATGGATGGATGGTAGGATTGATGGATGGATGGTAGTATGGATAGATAGATACATGAGTTTGTTATATACTTTTGTGCATCTTTTTCATAGTTTTGTCTGAAGAAAGTGAATGTTTTTAGGCCTGTATGGATGGATGGATGGATGGATGTGTGTATGGATGTGTGGATGGATGGATGGTAGGATTGATGGATGGATGGTAGTATGGATAGATAGATACATGAGTTTGTTATATACTTTTGTGCATGTTTTTCATATTTTTGTCTGAAAAAAGGGAAATGTTTATAGGCCTACATTATTTTGGGGTTAAGGTTATTTTGGGGCTAGGGTTAGTTTTGGGTTAGGGTTAGTCAGGGTTAATTTGGCATATAGGTAGGGAGGTAAAAACGAGTTTCATCCTCATTAGTAACCACCCTCATTAAAATATGGCATCTGATTGGCTGAAGCTTAACTGGCCATATATCTCCAACGCTTGGTTGTATCTGTACGAAACTTGGTATGTATACTAATTGAGTGATGGCCAGTCGACTGGTGTTGGTTTGGTGTGTGTCTCTAGCGCCACCAGGTGTGTAGAGATGGTACTGCACAATTTTTTTAGAGCGGGCTGTTTAAATGTGGGCTTTTTTTAATAAAGGGCTCTTGCTTTGAGTGTTATTTACTATTCTGGGTAGGTTTTAGTGTGGTCTGGTCGGTAGAGTTGTTGGATAGATACGGATGAGTTGTTGGATGGATACGGCTGGTGCTTTTAGGTCCTGAAATGAAAGGTAATAGCAAGGTCAAAAAGGTCAAGCTTTATGCCAGACGGTCAAAAGGTGAGTATGTATAATATAATAAAAGATTTATTCTTTTATTTATCATATAGACAGATAGATAGATAGATAGATAGATAGAGAGATAGAGAGATAGATGGATAGATGAGTTTCTTCGACTTTGAACATATTTTTTAATTTTTTGTCTGAAGAAAGTGAATGTTTTTAGGCCTGTATGGATGGATGGATGGATGGATGGATGGATGGATGGATGGATGGATGGATGGTAGGATGGATGGATGGATGGATGTATGGATAGATAGATACATGAGTTTGTTATATACTTTTGTGCATTTTTTTCATATTTTTGTCTGAAAAAAGGGAAATGTTTATAGGCCTACATTATTTTGGGGTTAAGGTTATTTTGGGGCCAGGGTTAGTCAGGGTTAATTTGGCATATAGGTAGGGAGGTAAAAACGAGTTTCATCCTCATTAGTAACCACCCTCATTAAAATATGGCATCTGATTGGCTGAAGCTTAACTGGCCATATATCTCCAACGCTTGGTTGTATCTGTACGAAACTTGGTATGTATACTAATTGAGTGATGGCCAGTCGACTGGTGTTGGTTTGGTGTGTGTCTCTAGCGCCACCAGGTGTGTAGAGATGGTACTGCACAATTTTTTTAGAGCGGGCTGTTTAAATGTGGGCTTTTTTTAATAAAGGGCTCTTGCTTTGAGTGTTATTTACTATTCTGGGTAGGTTTTAGTGTGGTCTGGTCGGTAGAGTAGTTGGGAAGGTACGGGTGAGTAGTTGGGAAGGTACGGGTGAGTAGTTGGGAAGGTACGGGGGTGAGTGGTTGGGAAGGTCAAAAAGGTCAAGCTTTATGCCAGACGGTCAAAAGGTGAGTATGTATAATATAATAAAAGATTTATTCTTTTATTTATCATATAGACAGATAGATAGATAGATAGAGAGATAGAGAGATAGATGGATAGATGAGTTTCTTCGACTTTGAACATATTTTTTAATTTTTTGTCTGAAGAAAGTGAATGTTTTTAGGCCTGTATGGATGGATGGATGTGTGTATGGATGTATGGATGGATGGATGGTAGGATTGATGGATGGATGGTAGTATGGATAGATAGATACATGAGTTTGTTATATACTTTTGTGCATCTTTTTCATAGTTTTGTCTGAAGAAAGTGAATGTTTTTAGGCCTGTATGGATGGATGGATGGATGGATGTGTGTATGGATGTGTGGATGGATGGATGGTAGGATTGATGGATGGATGGTAGTATGGATAGATAGATACATGAGTTTGTTATATACTTTTGTGCATGTTTTTCATATTTTTGTCTGAAAAAAGGGAAATGTTTATAGGCCTACATTATTTTGGGGTTAAGGTTATTTTGGGGCTAGGGTTAGTTTTGGGTTAGGGTTAGTCAGGGTTAATTTGGCATATAGGTAGGGAGGTAAAAACGAGTTTCATCCTCATTAGTAACCACCCTCATTAAAATATGGCATCTGATTGGCTGAAGCTTAACTGGCCATATATCTCCAACGCTTGGTTGTATCTGTACGAAACTTGGTATGTATACTAATTGAGTGATGGCCAGTCGACTGGTGTTGGTTTGGTGTGTGTCTCTAGCGCCACCAGGTGTGTAGAGATGGTACTGCACAATTTTTTTAGAGCGGGCTGTTTAAATGTGGGCTTTTTTTAATAAAGGGCTCTTGCTTTGAGTGTTATTTACTATTCTGGGTAGGTTTTAGTGTGGTCTGGTCGGTAGAGTTGTTGGATAGATACGGATGAGTTGTTGGATGGATACGGCTGGTGCTTTTAGGTCCTGAAATGAAAGGTAATAGCAAGGTCAAAAAGGTCAAGCTTTATGCCAGACGGTCAAAAGGTGAGTATGTATAATATAATAAAAGATTTATTCTTTTATTTATCATATAGACAGATAGATAGATAGATAGATAGATAGAGAGATAGAGAGATAGATGGATAGATGAGTTTCTTCGACTTTGAACATATTTTTTAATTTTTTGTCTGAAGAAAGTGAATGTTTTTAGGCCTGTATGGATGGATGGATGGATGGATGGATGGATGGATGGATGGATGGATGGATGGTAGGATGGATGGATGGATGGATGTATGGATAGATAGATACATGAGTTTGTTATATACTTTTGTGCATTTTTTTCATATTTTTGTCTGAAAAAAGGGAAATGTTTATAGGCCTACATTATTTTGGGGTTAAGGTTATTTTGGGGCCAGGGTTAGTCAGGGTTAATTTGGCATATAGGTAGGGAGGTAAAAACGAGTTTCATCCTCATTAGTAACCACCCTCATTAAAATATGGCATCTGATTGGCTGAAGCTTAACTGGCCATATATCTCCAACGCTTGGTTGTATCTGTACGAAACTTGGTATGTATACTAATTGAGTGATGGCCAGTCGACTGGTGTTGGTTTGGTGTGTGTCTCTAGCGCCACCAGGTGTGTAGAGATGGTACTGCACAATTTTTTTAGAGCGGGCTGTTTAAATGTGGGCTTTTTTTAATAAAGGGCTCTTGCTTTGAGTGTTATTTACTATTCTGGGTAGGTTTTAGTGTGGTCTGGTCGGTAGAGTAGTTGGGAAGGTACGGGTGAGTAGTTGGGAAGGTACGGGTGAGTAGTTGGGAAGGTACGGGGGTGAGTGGTTGGGAAGGTCAAAAAGGTCAAGCTTTATGCCAGACGGTCAAAAGGTGAGTATGTATAATATAATAAAAGATTTATTCTTTTATTTATCATATAGACAGATAGATAGATAGATAGAGAGATAGAGAGATAGATGGATAGATGAGTTTCTTCGACTTTGAACATATTTTTTAATTTTTTGTCTGAAGAAAGTGAATGTTTTTAGGCCTGTATGGATGGATGGATGTGTGTATGGATGTATGGATGGATGGATGGTAGGATTGATGGATGGATGGTAGTATGGATAGATAGATACATGAGTTTGTTATATACTTTTGTGCATCTTTTTCATAGTTTTGTCTGAAGAAAGTGAATGTTTTTAGGCCTGTATGGATGGATGGATGGATGGATGTGTGTATGGATGTGTGGATGGATGGATGGTAGGATTGATGGATGGATGGTAGTATGGATAGATAGATACATGAGTTTGTTATATACTTTTGTGCATGTTTTTCATATTTTTGTCTGAAAAAAGGGAAATGTTTATAGGCCTACATTATTTTGGGGTTAAGGTTATTTTGGGGCTAGGGTTAGTTTTGGGTTAGGGTTAGTCAGGGTTAATTTGGCATATAGGTAGGGAGGTAAAAACGAGTTTCATCCTCATTAGTAACCACCCTCATTAAAATATGGCATCTGATTGGCTGAAGCTTAACTGGCCATATATCTCCAACGCTTGGTTGTATCTGTACGAAACTTGGTATGTATACTAATTGAGTGATGGCCAGTCGACTGGTGTTGGTTTGGTGTGTGTCTCTAGCGCCACCAGGTGTGTAGAGATGGTACTGCACAATTTTTTTAGAGCGGGCTGTTTAAATGTGGGCTTTTTTTAATAAAGGGCTCTTGCTTTGAGTGTTATTTACTATTCTGGGTAGGTTTTAGTGTGGTCTGGTCGGTAGAGTTGTTGGATAGATACGGATGAGTTGTTGGATGGATACGGCTGGTGCTTTTAGGTCCTGAAATGAAAGGTAATAGCAAGGTCAAAAAGGTCAAGCTTTATGCCAGACGGTCAAAAGGTGAGTATGTATAATATAATAAAAGATTTATTCTTTTATTTATCATATAGACAGATAGATAGATAGATAGATAGATAGATAGAGAGATAGAGAGATAGATGGATAGATGAGTTTCTTCGACTTTGAACATATTTTTTAATTTTTTGTCTGAAGAAAGTGAATGTTTTTAGGCCTGTATGGATGGATGGATGGATGGATGGATGGATGGATGGATGGATGGATGGATGGTAGGATGGATGGATGGATGGATGTATGGATAGATAGATACATGAGTTTGTTATATACTTTTGTGCATTTTTTTCATATTTTTGTCTGAAAAAAGGGAAATGTTTATAGGCCTACATTATTTTGGGGTTAAGGTTATTTTGGGGCCAGGGTTAGTCAGGGTTAATTTGGCATATAGGTAGGGAGGTAAAAACGAGTTTCATCCTCATTAGTAACCACCCTCATTAAAATATGGCATCTGATTGGCTGAAGCTTAACTGGCCATATATCTCCAACGCTTGGTTGTATCTGTACGAAACTTGGTATGTATACTAATTGAGTGATGGCCAGTCGACTGGTGTTGGTTTGGTGTGTGTCTCTAGCGCCACCAGGTGTGTAGAGATGGTACTGCACAATTTTTTTAGAGCGGGCTGTTTAAATGTGGGCTTTTTTTAATAAAGGGCTCTTGCTTTGAGTGTTATTTACTATTCTGGGTAGGTTTTAGTGTGGTCTGGTCGGTAGAGTTGTTGGATAGATACGGATGAGTTGTTGGATGGATACGGCTGGTGCTTTTAGGTCCTGAAATGAAAGGTAATAGCAAGGTCAAAAAGGTCAAGCTTTATGCCAGACGGTCAAAAGGTGAGTATGTATAATATAATAAAAGATGTATTCTTTTATTTATCATATAGACAGATAGATAGATAGATAGATAGATAGATAGATAGATAGATAGATAGAGAGATAGAGAGATAGATGGATAGATGAGTTTCTTCGACTTTGAACATATTTTTTTATTTTTTGTCTGAAGAAAGTGAATGTTTTTAGGCCTGTATGTATGGATGGATGGATGGATGTATGGATGGATGGATGGATGGTAGGATGGATGGATGTATGGATAGATAGATACATGAGTTTGTTATATACTTTTGTGCATTTTTTTCATATTTTTGTCTGAAAAAAGGGAAATGTTTATAGGCCTACATTATTTTGGGGTTAAGGTTATTTTGGGGCCAGGGTTAGTCAGGGTTAATTTGGCATATAGGTAGGGAGGTAAAAACGAGTTTCATCCTCATTAGTAACCACCCTCATTAAAATATGGCATCTGATTGGCTGAAGCTTAACTGGCCATATATCTCCAACGCTTGGTTGTATCTGTACAAAACTTGGTATGTATACTAATTGAGTGATGGCCAGTCGACTGGTGTTGGTTTGGTGTGTGTCTCTAGCGCCACCAGGTGTGTAGAGATGGTACTGCACAATTTTTTTAGAGCGGGCTGTTTAAATGTGGGCTTTTTTTAATAAAGGGCTCTTGCTTTGAGTGTTATTTACTATTCTGGGTAGGTTTTAGTGTGGTCTGGTCGGTAGAGTAGTTGGGAAGGTACGGGTGAGTAGTTGGGAAGGTACGGGTGAGTAGTTGGGAAGGTACGGGGGTGAGTGGTTGGGAAGGTCAAAAAGGTCAAGCTTTATGCCAGACGGTCAAAAGGTGAGTATGTATAATATAATAAAAGATTTATTCTTTTATTTATCATATAGACAGATAGATAGATAGATAGAGAGATAGAGAGATAGATGGATAGATG
The DNA here is from genome assembly GCF_029890125.1 of Rhinichthys klamathensis goyatoka. Classification (NCBI taxonomy): domain Eukaryota; kingdom Metazoa; phylum Chordata; class Actinopteri; order Cypriniformes; family Leuciscidae; genus Rhinichthys; species Rhinichthys klamathensis. The sequence continues at coordinate 141,754 of NW_026607047.1, forward strand.
AGTTTCTTCGACTTTGAACATATTTTTTAATTTTTTGTCTGAAGAAAGTGAATGTTTTTAGGCCTGTATGGATGGATGGATGTGTGTATGGATGTATGGATGGATGGATGGTAGGATTGATGGATGGATGGTAGTATGGATAGATAGATACATGAGTTTGTTATATACTTTTGTGCATCTTTTTCATAGTTTTGTCTGAAGAAAGTGAATGTTTTTAGGCCTGTATGGATGGATGGATGGATGGATGTGTGTATGGATGTGTGGATGGATGGATGGTAGGATTGATGGATGGATGGTAGTATGGATAGATAGATACATGAGTTTGTTATATACTTTTGTGCATGTTTTTCATATTTTTGTCTGAAAAAAGGGAAATGTTTATAGGCCTACATTATTTTGGGGTTAAGGTTATTTTGGGGCTAGGGTTAGTTTTGGGTTAGGGTTAGTCAGGGTTAATTTGGCATATAGGTAGGGAGGTAAAAACGAGTTTCATCCTCATTAGTAACCACCCTCATTAAAATATGGCATCTGATTGGCTGAAGCTTAACTGGCCATATATCTCCAACGCTTGGTTGTATCTGTACGAAACTTGGTATGTATACTAATTGAGTGATGGCCAGTCGACTGGTGTTGGTTTGGTGTGTGTCTCTAGCGCCACCAGGTGTGTAGAGATGGTACTGCACAATTTTTTTAGAGCGGGCTGTTTAAATGTGGGCTTTTTTTAATAAAGGGCTCTTGCTTTGAGTGTTATTTACTATTCTGGGTAGGTTTTAGTGTGGTCTGGTCGGTAGAGTAGTTGGGAAGGTACGGGTGAGTAGTTGGGAAGGTACGGGTGAGTAGTTGGGAAGGTACGGGGGTGAGTGGTTGGGAAGGTCAAAAAGGTCAAGCTTTATGCCAGACGGTCAAAAGGTGAGTATGTATAATATAATAAAAGATTTATTCTTTTATTTATCATATAGACAGATAGATAGATAGATAGAGAGATAGAGAGATAGATGGATAGATGAGTTTCTTCGACTTTGAACATATTTTTTAATTTTTTGTCTGAAGAAAGTGAATGTTTTTAGGCCTGTATGGATGGATGGATGTGTGTATGGATGTATGGATGGATGGATGGTAGGATTGATGGATGGATGGTAGTATGGATAGATAGATACATGAGTTTGTTATATACTTTTGTGCATCTTTTTCATAGTTTTGTCTGAAGAAAGTGAATGTTTTTAGGCCTGTATGGATGGATGGATGGATGGATGTGTGTATGGATGTGTGGATGGATGGATGGTAGGATTGATGGATGGATGGTAGTATGGATAGATAGATACATGAGTTTGTTATATACTTTTGTGCATGTTTTTCATATTTTTGTCTGAAAAAAGGGAAATGTTTATAGGCCTACATTATTTTGGGGTTAAGGTTATTTTGGGGCTAGGGTTAGTTTTGGGTTAGGGTTAGTCAGGGTTAATTTGGCATATAGGTAGGGAGGTAAAAACGAGTTTCATCCTCATTAGTAACCACCCTCATTAAAATATGGCATCTGATTGGCTGAAGCTTAACTGGCCATATATCTCCAACGCTTGGTTGTATCTGTACGAAACTTGGTATGTATACTAATTGAGTGATGGCCAGTCGACTGGTGTTGGTTTGGTGTGTGTCTCTAGCGCCACCAGGTGTGTAGAGATGGTACTGCACAATTTTTTTAGAGCGGGCTGTTTAAATGTGGGCTTTTTTTAATAAAGGGCTCTTGCTTTGAGTGTTATTTACTATTCTGGGTAGGTTTTAGTGTGGTCTGGTCGGTAGAGTTGTTGGATAGATACGGATGAGTTGTTGGATGGATACGGCTGGTGCTTTTAGGTCCTGAAATGAAAGGTAATAGCAAGGTCAAAAAGGTCAAGCTTTATGCCAGACGGTCAAAAGGTGAGTATGTATAATATAATAAAAGATTTATTCTTTTATTTATCATATAGACAGATAGATAGATAGATAGATAGATAGAGAGATAGAGAGATAGATGGATAGATGAGTTTCTTCGACTTTGAACATATTTTTTAATTTTTTGTCTGAAGAAAGTGAATGTTTTTAGGCCTGTATGGATGGATGGATGGATGGATGGATGGATGGATGGATGGATGGATGGATGGTAGGATGGATGGATGGATGGATGTATGGATAGATAGATACATGAGTTTGTTATATACTTTTGTGCATTTTTTTCATATTTTTGTCTGAAAAAAGGGAAATGTTTATAGGCCTACATTATTTTGGGGTTAAGGTTATTTTGGGGCCAGGGTTAGTCAGGGTTAATTTGGCATATAGGTAGGGAGGTAAAAACGAGTTTCATCCTCATTAGTAACCACCCTCATTAAAATATGGCATCTGATTGGCTGAAGCTTAACTGGCCATATATCTCCAACGCTTGGTTGTATCTGTACGAAACTTGGTATGTATACTAATTGAGTGATGGCCAGTCGACTGGTGTTGGTTTGGTGTGTGTCTCTAGCGCCACCAGGTGTGTAGAGATGGTACTGCACAATTTTTTTAGAGCGGGCTGTTTAAATGTGGGCTTTTTTTAATAAAGGGCTCTTGCTTTGAGTGTTATTTACTATTCTGGGTAGGTTTTAGTGTGGTCTGGTCGGTAGAGTTGTTGGATAGATACGGATGAGTTGTTGGATGGATACGGCTGGTGCTTTTAGGTCCTGAAATGAAAGGTAATAGCAAGGTCAAAAAGGTCAAGCTTTATGCCAGACGGTCAAAAGGTGAGTATGTATAATATAATAAAAGATGTATTCTTTTATTTATCATATAGACAGATAGATAGATAGATAGATAGATAGATAGATAGATAGAGAGATAGAGAGATAGATGGATAGATGAGTTTCTTCGACTTTGAACATATTTTTTTATTTTTTGTCTGAAGAAAGTGAATGTTTTTAGGCCTGTATGTATGGATGGATGGATGGATGTATGGATGGATGGATGGATGGTAGGATGGATGGATGTATGGATAGATAGATACATGAGTTTGTTATATACTTTTGTGCATTTTTTTCATATTTTTGTCTGAAAAAAGGGAAATGTTTATAGGCCTACATTATTTTGGGGTTAAGGTTATTTTGGGGCCAGGGTTAGTCAGGGTTAATTTGGCATATAGGTAGGGAGGTAAAAACGAGTTTCATCCTCATTAGTAACCACCCTCATTAAAATATGGCATCTGATTGGCTGAAGCTTAACTGGCCATATATCTCCAACGCTTGGTTGTATCTGTACGAAACTTGGTATGTATACTAATTGAGTGATGGCCAGTCGACTGGTGTTGGTTTGGTGTGTGTCTCTAGCGCCACCAGGTGTGTAGAGATGGTACTGCACAATTTTTTTAGAGCGGGCTGTTTAAATGTGGGCTTTTTTTAATAAAGGGCTCTTGCTTTGAGTGTTATTTACTATTCTGGGTAGGTTTTAGTGTGGTCTGGTCGGTAGAGTAGTTGGGAAGGTACGGGTGAGTAGTTGGGAAGGTACGGGTGAGTAGTTGGGAAGGTACGGGGGTGAGTGGTTGGGAAGGTCAAAAAGGTCAAGCTTTATGCCAGACGGTCAAAAGGTGAGTATGTATAATATAATAAAAGATTTATTCTTTTATTTATCATATAGACAGATAGATAGATAGATAGAGAGATAGAGAGATAGATGGATAGATGAGTTTCTTCGACTTTGAACATATTTTTTAATTTTTTGTCTGAAGAAAGTGAATGTTTTTAGGCCTGTATGGATGGATGGATGTGTGTATGGATGTATGGATGGATGGATGGTAGGATTGATGGATGGATGGTAGTATGGATAGATAGATACATGAGTTTGTTATATACTTTTGTGCATCTTTTTCATAGTTTTGTCTGAAGAAAGTGAATGTTTTTAGGCCTGTATGGATGGATGGATGGATGGATGTGTGTATGGATGTGTGGATGGATGGATGGTAGGATTGATGGATGGATGGTAGTATGGATAGATAGATACATGAGTTTGTTATATACTTTTGTGCATGTTTTTCATATTTTTGTCTGAAAAAAGGGAAATGTTTATAGGCCTACATTATTTTGGGGTTAAGGTTATTTTGGGGCTAGGGTTAGTTTTGGGTTAGGGTTAGTCAGGGTTAATTTGGCATATAGGTAGGGAGGTAAAAACGAGTTTCATCCTCATTAGTAACCACCCTCATTAAAATATGGCATCTGATTGGCTGAAGCTTAACTGGCCATATATCTCCAACGCTTGGTTGTATCTGTACGAAACTTGGTATGTATACTAATTGAGTGATGGCCAGTCGACTGGTGTTGGTTTGGTGTGTGTCTCTAGCGCCACCAGGTGTGTAGAGATGGTACTGCACAATTTTTTTAGAGCGGGCTGTTTAAATGTGGGCTTTTTTTAATAAAGGGCTCTTGCTTTGAGTGTTATTTACTATTCTGGGTAGGTTTTAGTGTGGTCTGGTCGGTAGAGTAGTTGGGAAGGTACGGGTGAGTAGTTGGGAAGGTACGGGTGAGTAGTTGGGAAGGTACGGGGGTGAGTGGTTGGGAAGGTCAAAAAGGTCAAGCTTTATGCCAGACGGTCAAAAGGTGAGTATGTATAATATAATAAAAGATTTATTCTTTTATTTATCATATAGACAGATAGATAGATAGATAGAGAGATAGAGAGATAGATGGATAGATGAGTTTCTTCGACTTTGAACATATTTTTTAATTTTTTGTCTGAAGAAAGTGAATGTTTTTAGGCCTGTATGGATGGATGGATGTGTGTATGGATGTATGGATGGATGGATGGTAGGATTGATGGATGGATGGTAGTATGGATAGATAGATACATGAGTTTGTTATATACTTTTGTGCATCTTTTTCATAGTTTTGTCTGAAGAAAGTGAATGTTTTTAGGCCTGTATGGATGGATGGATGGATGGATGTGTGTATGGATGTGTGGATGGATGGATGGTAGGATTGATGGATGGATGGTAGTATGGATAGATAGATACATGAGTTTGTTATATACTTTTGTGCATGTTTTTCATATTTTTGTCTGAAAAAAGGGAAATGTTTATAGGCCTACATTATTTTGGGGTTAAGGTTATTTTGGGGCTAGGGTTAGTTTTGGGTTAGGGTTAGTCAGGGTTAATTTGGCATATAGGTAGGGAGGTAAAAACGAGTTTCATCCTCATTAGTAACCACCCTCATTAAAATATGGCATCTGATTGGCTGAAGCTTAACTGGCCATATATCTCCAACGCTTGGTTGTATCTGTACGAAACTTGGTATGTATACTAATTGAGTGATGGCCAGTCGACTGGTGTTGGTTTGGTGTGTGTCTCTAGCGCCACCAGGTGTGTAGAGATGGTACTGCACAATTTTTTTAGAGCGGGCTGTTTAAATGTGGGCTTTTTTTAATAAAGGGCTCTTGCTTTGAGTGTTATTTACTATTCTGGGTAGGTTTTAGTGTGGTCTGGTCGGTAGAGTAGTTGGGAAGGTACGGGTGAGTAGTTGGGAAGGTACGGGTGAGTAGTTGGGAAGGTACGGGGGTGAGTGGTTGGGAAGGTCAAAAAGGTCAAGCTTTATGCCAGACGGTCAAAAGGTGAGTATGTATAATATAATAAAAGATTTATTCTTTTATTTATCATATAGACAGATAGATAGATAGATAGAGAGATAGAGAGATAGATGGATAGATGAGTTTCTTCGACTTTGAACATATTTTTTAATTTTTTGTCTGAAGAAAGTGAATGTTTTTAGGCCTGTATGGATGGATGGATGTGTGTATGGATGTATGGATGGATGGATGGTAGGATTGATGGATGGATGGTAGTATGGATAGATAGATACATGAGTTTGTTATATACTTTTGTGCATCTTTTTCATAGTTTTGTCTGAAGAAAGTGAATGTTTTTAGGCCTGTATGGATGGATGGATGGATGGATGTGTGTATGGATGTGTGGATGGATGGATGGTAGGATTGATGGATGGATGGTAGTATGGATAGATAGATACATGAGTTTGTTATATACTTTTGTGCATGTTTTTCATATTTTTGTCTGAAAAAAGGGAAATGTTTATAGGCCTACATTATTTTGGGGTTAAGGTTATTTTGGGGCTAGGGTTAGTTTTGGGTTAGGGTTAGTCAGGGTTAATTTGGCATATAGGTAGGGAGGTAAAAACGAGTTTCATCCTCATTAGTAACCACCCTCATTAAAATATGGCATCTGATTGGCTGAAGCTTAACTGGCCATATATCTCCAACGCTTGGTTGTATCTGTACGAAACTTGGTATGTATACTAATTGAGTGATGGCCAGTCGACTGGTGTTGGTTTGGTGTGTGTCTCTAGCGCCACCAGGTGTGTAGAGATGGTACTGCACAATTTTTTTAGAGCGGGCTGTTTAAATGTGGGCTTTTTTTAATAAAGGGCTCTTGCTTTGAGTGTTATTTACTATTCTGGGTAGGTTTTAGTGTGGTCTGGTCGGTAGAGTTGTTGGATAGATACGGATGAGTTGTTGGATGGATACGGCTGGTGCTTTTAGGTCCTGAAATGAAAGGTAATAGCAAGGTCAAAAAGGTCAAGCTTTATGCCAGACGGTCAAAAGGTGAGTATGTATAATATAATAAAAGATTTATTCTTTTATTTATCATATAGACAGATAGATAGATAGATAGAGAGATAGAGAGATAGATGGATAGATGAGTTTCTTCGACTTTGAACATATTTTTTAATTTTTTGTCTGAAGAAAGTGAATGTTTTTAGGCCTGTATGGATGGATGGATGGATGGATGGATGGATGGATGGATGGATGGATGGTAGGATGGATGGATGGATGGATGTTAGGGTTAGGGTTAGGTAGGGAGGTAAAAACGAGTTTCATCCTCATTAGTAACCACCCTCATTAAAATATGGCATCTGATTGGCTGAAGCTTAACTGGCCATATATCTCCAACGCTTGGTTGTATCTGTACGAAACTTGGTATGTATACTAATTGAGTGATGGCCAGTCGACTGGTGTTGGTTTGGTGTGTGTCTCTAGCGCCACCAGGTGTGTAGAGATGGTACTGCACAATTTTTTTAGAGCGGGCTGTTTAAATGTGGGCTTTTTTTAATAAAGGGCTCTTGCTTTGAGTGTTATTTACTATTCTGGGTAGGTTTTAGTGTGGTCTGGTCGGTAGAGTAGTTGGGAAGGTACGGGTGAGTAGTTGGGAAGGTACGGGTGAGTAGTTGGGAAGGTACGGGGGTGAGTGGTTGGGAAGGTCAAAAAGGTCAAGCTTTATGCCAGACGGTCAAAAGGTGAGTATGTATAATATAATAAAAGATTTATTCTTTTATTTATCATATAGACAGATAGATAGATAGATAGAGAGATAGAGAGATAGATGGATAGATGAGTTTCTTCGACTTTGAACATATTTTTTAATTTTTTGTCTGAAGAAAGTGAATGTTTTTAGGCCTGTATGGATGGATGGATGTGTGTATGGATGTATGGATGGATGGATGGTAGGATTGATGGATGGATGGTAGTATGGATAGATAGATACATGAGTTTGTTATATACTTTTGTGCATCTTTTTCATAGTTTTGTCTGAAGAAAGTGAATGTTTTTAGGCCTGTATGGATGGATGGATGGATGGATGTGTGTATGGATGTGTGGATGGATGGATGGTAGGATTGATGGATGGATGGTAGTATGGATAGATAGATACATGAGTTTGTTATATACTTTTGTGCATGTTTTTCATATTTTTGTCTGAAAAAAGGGAAATGTTTATAGGCCTACATTATTTTGGGGTTAAGGTTATTTTGGGGCTAGGGTTAGTTTTGGGTTAGGGTTAGTCAGGGTTAATTTGGCATATAGGTAGGGAGGTAAAAACGAGTTTCATCCTCATTAGTAACCACCCTCATTAAAATATGGCATCTGATTGGCTGAAGCTTAACTGGCCATATATCTCCAACGCTTGGTTGTATCTGTACGAAACTTGGTATGTATACTAATTGAGTGATGGCCAGTCGACTGGTGTTGGTTTGGTGTGTGTCTCTAGCGCCACCAGGTGTGTAGAGATGGTACTGCACAATTTTTTTAGAGCGGGCTGTTTAAATGTGGGCTTTTTTTAATAAAGGGCTCTTGCTTTGAGTGTTATTTACTATTCTGGGTAGGTTTTAGTGTGGTCTGGTCGGTAGAGTTGTTGGATAGATACGGATGAGTTGTTGGATGGATACGGCTGGTGCTTTTAGGTCCTGAAATGAAAGGTAATAGCAAGGTCAAAAAGGTCAAGCTTTATGCCAGACGGTCAAAAGGTGAGTATGTATAATATAATAAAAGATTTATTCTTTTATTTATCATATAGACAGATAGATAGATAGATAGATAGATAGAGAGATAGAGAGATAGATGGATAGATGAGTTTCTTCGACTTTGAACATATTTTTTAATTTTTTGTCTGAAGAAAGTGAATGTTTTTAGGCCTGTATGGATGGATGGATGGATGGATGGATGGATGGATGGATGGATGGATGGATGGTAGGATGGATGGATGGATGGATGTATGGATAGATAGATACATGAGTTTGTTATATACTTTTGTGCATTTTTTTCATATTTTTGTCTGAAAAAAGGGAAATGTTTATAGGCCTACATTATTTTGGGGTTAAGGTTATTTTGGGGCCAGGGTTAGTCAGGGTTAATTTGGCATATAGGTAGGGAGGTAAAAACGAGTTTCATCCTCATTAGTAACCACCCTCATTAAAATATGGCATCTGATTGGCTGAAGCTTAACTGGCCATATATCTCCAACGCTTGGTTGTATCTGTACGAAACTTGGTATGTATACTAATTGAGTGATGGCCAGTCGACTGGTGTTGGTTTGGTGTGTGTCTCTAGCGCCACCAGGTGTGTAGAGATGGTACTGCACAATTTTTTTAGAGCGGGCTGTTTAAATGTGGGCTTTTTTTAATAAAGGGCTCTTGCTTTGAGTGTTATTTACTATTCTGGGTAGGTTTTAGTGTGGTCTGGTCGGTAGAGTAGTTGGGAAGGTACGGGTGAGTAGTTGGGAAGGTACGGGTGAGTAGTTGGGAAGGTACGGGGGTGAGTGGTTGGGAAGGTCAAAAAGGTCAAGCTTTATGCCAGACGGTCAAAAGGTGAGTATGTATAATATAATAAAAGATTTATTCTTTTATTTATCATATAGACAGATAGATAGATAGATAGAGAGATAGAGAGATAGATGGATAGATGAGTTTCTTCGACTTTGAACATATTTTTTAATTTTTTGTCTGAAGAAAGTGAATGTTTTTAGGCCTGTATGGATGGATGGATGTGTGTATGGATGTATGGATGGATGGATGGTAGGATTGATGGATGGATGGTAGTATGGATAGATAGATACATGAGTTTGTTATATACTTTTGTGCATCTTTTTCATAGTTTTGTCTGAAGAAAGTGAATGTTTTTAGGCCTGTATGGATGGATGGATGGATGGATGTGTGTATGGATGTGTGGATGGATGGATGGTAGGATTGATGGATGGATGGTAGTATGGATAGATAGATACATGAGTTTGTTATATACTTTTGTGCATGTTTTTCATATTTTTGTCTGAAAAAAGGGAAATGTTTATAGGCCTACATTATTTTGGGGTTAAGGTTATTTTGGGGCTAGGGTTAGTTTTGGGTTAGGGTTAGTCAGGGTTAATTTGGCATATAGGTAGGGAGGTAAAAACGAGTTTCATCCTCATTAGTAACCACCCTCATTAAAATATGGCATCTGATTGGCTGAAGCTTAACTGGCCATATATCTCCAACGCTTGGTTGTATCTGTACGAAACTTGGTATGTATACTAATTGAGTGATGGCCAGTCGACTGGTGTTGGTTTGGTGTGTGTCTCTAGCGCCACCAGGTGTGTAGAGATGGTACTGCACAATTTTTTTAGAGCGGGCTGTTTAAATGTGGGCTTTTTTTAATAAAGGGCTCTTGCTTTGAGTGTTATTTACTATTCTGGGTAGGTTTTAGTGTGGTCTGGTCGGTAGAGTTGTTGGATAGATACGGATGAGTTGTTGGATGGATACGGCTGGTGCTTTTAGGTCCTGAAATGAAAGGTAATAGCAAGGTCAAAAAGGTCAAGCTTTATGCCAGACGGTCAAAAGGTGAGTATGTATAATATAATAAAAGATTTATTCTTTTATTTATCATATAGACAGATAGATAGATAGATAGATAGATAGAGAGATAGAGAGATAGATGGATAGATGAGTTTCTTCGACTTTGAACATATTTTTTAATTTTTTGTCTGAAGAAAGTGAATGTTTTTAGGCCTGTATGGATGGATGGATGGATGGATGGATGGATGGATGGATGGATGGATGGATGGTAGGATGGATGGATGGATGGATGTATGGATAGATAGATACATGAGTTTGTTATATACTTTTGTGCATTTTTTTCATATTTTTGTCTGAAAAAAGGGAAATGTTTATAGGCCTACATTATTTTGGGGTTAAGGTTATTTTGGGGCCAGGGTTAGTCAGGGTTAATTTGGCATATAGGTAGGGAGGTAAAAACGAGTTTCATCCTCATTAGTAACCACCCTCATTAAAATATGGCATCTGATTGGCTGAAGCTTAACTGGCCATATATCTCCAACGCTTGGTTGTATCTGTACGAAACTTGGTATGTATACTAATTGAGTGATGGCCAGTCGACTGGTGTTGGTTTGGTGTGTGTCTCTAGCGCCACCAGGTGTGTAGAGATGGTACTGCACAATTTTTTTAGAGCGGGCTGTTTAAATGTGGGCTTTTTTTAATAAAGGGCTCTTGCTTTGAGTGTTATTTACTATTCTGGGTAGGTTTTAGTGTGGTCTGGTCGGTAGAGTAGTTGGGAAGGTACGGGTGAGTAGTTGGGAAGGTACGGGTGAGTAGTTGGGAAGGTACGGGGGTGAGTGGTTGGGAAGGTCAAAAAGGTCAAGCTTTATGCCAGACGGTCAAAAGGTGAGTATGTATAATATAATAAAAGATTTATTCTTTTATTTATCATATAGACAGATAGATAGATAGATAGAGAGATAGAGAGATAGATGGATAGATGAGTTTCTTCGACTTTGAACATATTTTTTAATTTTTTGTCTGAAGAAAGTGAATGTTTTTAGGCCTGTATGGATGGATGGATGTGTGTATGGATGTATGGATGGATGGATGGTAGGATTGATGGATGGATGGTAGTATGGATAGATAGATACATGAGTTTGTTATATACTTTTGTGCATCTTTTTCATAGTTTTGTCTGAAGAAAGTGAATGTTTTTAGGCCTGTATGGATGGATGGATGGATGGATGTGTGTATGGATGTGTGGATGGATGGATGGTAGGATTGATGGATGGATGGTAGTATGGATAGATAGATACATGAGTTTGTTATATACTTTTGTGCATGTTTTTCATATTTTTGTCTGAAAAAAGTGAAATGTTTATAGGCCTACATTATTTTGGGGTTAAGGTTATTTTGGGGCTAGGGTTAGTTTTGGGTTAGGGTTAGTCAGGGTTAATTTGGCATATAGGTAGGGAGGTAAAAACGAGTTTCATCCTCATTAGTAACCACCCTCATTAAAATATGGCATCTGATTGGCTGAAGCTTAACTGGCCATATATCTCCAACGCTTGGTTGTATCTGTACGAAACTTGGTATGTATACTAATTGAGTGATGGCCAGTCGACTGGTGTTGGTTTGGTGTGTGTCTCTAGCGCCACCAGGTGTGTAGAGATGGTACTGCACAATTTTTTTAGAGCGGGCTGTTTAAATGTGGGCTTTTTTTAATAAAGGGCTCTTGCTTTGAGTGTTATTTACTATTCTGGGTAGGTTTTAGTGTGGTCTGGTCGGTAGAGTTGTTGGATAGATACGGATGAGTTGTTGGATGGATACGGCTGGTGCTTTTAGGTCCTGAAATGAAAGGTAATAGCAAGGTCAAAAAGGTCAAGCTTTATGCCAGACGGTCAAAAGGTGAGTATGTATAATATAATAAAAGATTTATTCTTTTATTTATCATATAGACAGATAGATAGATAGATAGATAGATAGAGAGATAGAGAGATAGATGGATAGATGAGTTTCTTCGACTTTGAACATATTTTTTAATTTTTTGTCTGAAGAAAGTGAATGTTTTTAGGCCTGTATGGATGGATGGATGGATGGATGGATGGATGGATGGATGGATGGTAGGATGGATGGATGGATGGATGTATGGATAGATAGATACATGAGTTTGTTATATACTTTTGTGCATTTTTTTCATATTTTTGTCTGAAAAAAGGGAAATGTTTATAGGCCTACATTATTTTGGGGTTAAGGTTATTTTGGGGCCAGGGTTAGTCAGGGTTAATTTGGCATATAGGTAGGGAGGTAAAAACGAGTTTCATCCTCATTAGTAACCACCCTCATTAAAATATGGCATCTGATTGGCTGAAGCTTAACTGGCCATATATCTCCAACGCTTGGTTGTATCTGTACGAAACTTGGTATGTATACTAATTGAGTGATGGCCAGTCGACTGGTGTTGGTTTGGTGTGTGTCTCTAGCGCCACCAGGTGTGTAGAGATGGTACTGCACAATTTTTTTAGAGCGGGCTGTTTAAATGTGGGCTTTTTTTAATAAAGGGCTCTTGCTTTGAGTGTTATTTACTATTCTGGGTAGGTTTTAGTGTGGTCTGGTCGGTAGAGTTGTTGGATAGATACGGATGAGTTGTTGGATGGATACGGCTGGTGCTTTTAGGTCCTGAAATGAAAGGTAATAGCAAGGTCAAAAAGGTCAAGCTTTATGCCAGACGGTCAAAAGGTGAGTATGTATAATATAATAAAAGATGTATTCTTTTATTTATCATATAGACAGATAGATAGATAGATAGATAGATAGATAGATAGATAGATAGAGAGATAGAGAGATAGATGGATAGATGAGTTTCTTCGACTTTGAACATATTTTTTTATTTTTTGTCTGAAGAAAGTGAATGTTTTTAGGCCTGTATGTATGGATGGATGGATGGATGTATGGATGGATGGATGGATGGTAGGATGGATGGATGTATGGATAGATAGATACATGAGTTTGTTATATACTTTTGTGCATTTTTTTCATATTTTTGTCTGAAAAAAGGGAAATGTTTATAGGCCTACATTATTTTGGGGTTAAGGTTATTTTGGGGCCAGGGTTAGTCAGGGTTAATTTGGCATATAGGTAGGGAGGTAAAAACGAGTTTCATCCTCATTAGTAACCACCCTCATTAAAATATGGCATCTGATTGGCTGAAGCTTAACTGGCCATATATCTCCAACGCTTGGTTGTATCTGTACAAAACTTGGTATGTATACTAATTGAGTGATGGCCAGTCGACTGGTGTTGGTTTGGTGTGTGTCTCTAGCGCCACCAGGTGTGTAGAGATGGTACTGCACAATTTTTTTAGAGCGGGCTGTTTAAATGTGGGCTTTTTTTAATAAAGGGCTCTTGCTTTGAGTGTTATTTACTATTCTGGGTAGGTTTTAGTGTGGTCTGGTCGGTAGAGTAGTTGGGAAGGTACGGGTGAGTAGTTGGGAAGGTACGGGTGAGTAGTTGGGAAGGTACGGGGGTGAGTGGTTGGGAAGGTCAAAAAGGTCAAGCTTTATGCCAGACGGTCAAAAGGTGAGTATGTATAATATAATAAAAGATTTATTCTTTTATTTATCATATAGACAGATAGATAGATAGATAGAGAGATAGAGAGATAGATGGATAGATGAGTTTCTTCGACTTTGAACATATTTTTTAATTTTTTGTCTGAAGAAAGTGAATGTTTTTAGGCCTGTATGGATGGATGGATGTGTGTATGGATGTATGGATGGATGGATGGTAGGATTGATGGATGGATGGTAGTATGGATAGATAGATACATGAGTTTGTTATATACTTTTGTGCATCTTTTTCATAGTTTTGTCTGAAGAAAGTGAATGTTTTTAGGCCTGTATGGATGGATGGATGGATGGATGTGTGTATGGATGTGTGGATGGATGGATGGTAGGATTGATGGATGGATGGTAGTATGGATAGATAGATACATGAGTTTGTTATATACTTTTGTGCATGTTTTTCATATTTTTGTCTGAAAAAAGGGAAATGTTTATAGGCCTACATTATTTTGGGGTTAAGGTTATTTTGGGGCTAGGGTTAGTTTTGGGTTAGGGTTAGTCAGGGTTAATTTGGCATATAGGTAGGGAGGTAAAAACGAGTTTCATCCTCATTAGTAACCACCCTCATTAAAATATGGCATCTGATTGGCTGAAGCTTAACTGGCCATATATCTCCAACGCTTGGTTGTATCTGTACGAAACTTGGTATGTATACTAATTGAGTGATGGCCAGTCGACTGGTGTTGGTTTGGTGTGTGTCTCTAGCGCCACCAGGTGTGTAGAGATGGTACTGCACAATTTTTTTAGAGCGGGCTGTTTAAATGTGGGCTTTTTTTAATAAAGGGCTCTTGCTTTGAGTGTTATTTACTATTCTGGGTAGGTTTTAGTGTGGTCTGGTCGGTAGAGTAGTTGGGAAGGTACGGGTGAGTAGTTGGGAAGGTACGGGTGAGTAGTTGGGAAGGTACGGGGGTGAGTGGTTGGGAAGGTCAAAAAGGTCAAGCTTTATGCCAGACGGTCAAAAGGTGAGTATGTATAATATAATAAAAGATTTATTCTTTTATTTATCATATAGACAGATAGATAGATAGATAGAGAGATAGAGAGATAGATGGATAGATGAGTTTCTTCGACTTTGAACATATTTTTTAATTTTTTGTCTGAAGAAAGTGAATGTTTTTAGGCCTGTATGGATGGATGGATGTGTGTATGGATGTATGGATGGATGGATGGTAGGATTGATGGATGGATGGTAGTATGGATAGATAGATACATGAGTTTGTTATATACTTTTGTGCATCTTTTTCATAGTTTTGTCTGAAGAAAGTGAATGTTTTTAGGCCTGTATGGATGGATGGATGGATGGATGTGTGTATGGATGTGTGGATGGATGGATGGTAGGATTGATGGATGGATGGTAGTATGGATAGATAGATACATGAGTTTGTTATATACTTTTGTGCATGTTTTTCATATTTTTGTCTGAAAAAAGGGAAATGTTTATAGGCCTACATTATTTTGGGGTTAAGGTTATTTTGGGGCTAGGGTTAGTTTTGGGTTAGGGTTAGTCAGGGTTAATTTGGCATATAGGTAGGGAGGTAAAAACGAGTTTCATCCTCATTAGTAACCACCCTCATTAAAATATGGCATCTGATTGGCTGAAGCTTAACTGGCCATATATCTCCAACGCTTGGTTGTATCTGTACGAAACTTGGTATGTATACTAATTGAGTGATGGCCAGTCGACTGGTGTTGGTTTGGTGTGTGTCTCTAGCGCCACCAGGTGTGTAGAGATGGTACTGCACAATTTTTTTAGAGCGGGCTGTTTAAATGTGGGCTTTTTTTAATAAAGGGCTCTTGCTTTGAGTGTTATTTACTATTCTGGGTAGGTTTTAGTGTGGTCTGGTCGGTAGAGTTGTTGGATAGATACGGATGAGTTGTTGGATGGATACGGCTGGTGCTTTTAGGTCCTGAAATGAAAGGTAATAGCAAGGTCAAAAAGGTCAAGCTTTATGCCAGACGGTCAAAAGGTGAGTATGTATAATATAATAAAAGATTTATTCTTTTATTTATCATATAGACAGATAGATAGATAGATAGATAGATAGAGAGATAGAGAGATAGATGGATAGATGAGTTTCTTCGACTTTGAACATATTTTTTAATTTTTTGTCTGAAGAAAGTGAATGTTTTTAGGCCTGTATGGATGGATGGATGGATGGATGGATGGATGGATGGTAGGATGGATGGATGGATGGATGTATGGATAGATAGATACATGAGTTTGTTATATACTTTTGTGCATTTTTTTCATATTTTTGTCTGAAAAAAGGGAAATGTTTATAGGCCTACATTATTTTGGGGTTAAGGTTATTTTGGGGCCAGGGTTAGTCAGGGTTAATTTGGCATATAGGTAGGGAGGTAAAAACGAGTTTCATCCTCATTAGTAACCACCCTCATTAAAATATGGCATCTGATTGGCTGAAGCTTAACTGGCCATATATCTCCAACGCTTGGTTGTATCTGTACGAAACTTGGTATGTATACTAATTGAGTGATGGCCAGTCGACTGGTGTTGGTTTGGTGTGTGTCTCTAGCGCCACCAGGTGTGTAGAGATGGTACTGCACAATTTTTTTAGAGCGGGCTGTTTAAATGTGGGCTTTTTTTAATAAAGGGCTCTTGCTTTGAGTGTTATTTACTATTCTGGGTAGGTTTTAGTGTGGTCTGGTCGGTAGAGTTGTTGGATAGATACGGATGAGTTGTTGGATGGATACGGCTGGTGCTTTTAGGTCCTGAAATGAAAGGTAATAGCAAGGTCAAAAAGGTCAAGCTTTATGCCAGACGGTCAAAAGGTGAGTATGTATAATATAATAAAAGATGTATTCTTTTATTTATCATATAGACAGATAGATAGATAGATAGATAGATAGATAGATAGATAGATAGAGAGATAGAGAGATAGATGGATAGATGAGTTTCTTCGACTTTGAACATATTTTTTTATTTTTTGTCTGAAGAAAGTGAATGTTTTTAGGCCTGTATGTATGGATGGATGGATGGATGTATGGATGGATGGATGGATGGTAGGATGGATGGATGTATGGATAGATAGATACATGAGTTTGTTATATACTTTTGTGCATTTTTTTCATATTTTTGTCTGAAAAAAGGGAAATGTTTATAGGCCTACATTATTTTGGGGTTAAGGTTATTTTGGGGCCAGGGTTAGTCAGGGTTAATTTGGCATATAGGTAGGGAGGTAAAAACGAGTTTCATCCTCATTAGTAACCACCCTCATTAAAATATGGCATCTGATTGGCTGAAGCTTAACTGGCCATATATCTCCAACGCTTGGTTGTATCTGTACGAAACTTGGTATGTATACTAATTGAGTGATGGCCAGTCGACTGGTGTTGGTTTGGTGTGTGTCTCTAGCGCCACCAGGTGTGTAGAGATGGTACTGCACAATTTTTTTAGAGCGGGCTGTTTAAATGTGGGCTTTTTTTAATAAAGGGCTCTTGCTTTGAGTGTTATTTACTATTCTGGGTAGGTTTTAGTGTGGTCTGGTCGGTAGAGTAGTTGGGAAGGTACGGGTGAGTAGTTGGGAAGGTACGGGTGAGTAGTTGGGAAGGTACGGGGGTGAGTGGTTGGGAAGGTCAAAAAGGTCAAGCTTTATGCCAGACGGTCAAAAGGTGAGTATGTATAATATAATAAAAGATTTATTCTTTTATTTATCATATAGACAGATAGATAGATAGATAGAGAGATAGAGAGATAGATGGATAGATGAGTTTCTTCGACTTTGAACATATTTTTTAATTTTTTGTCTGAAGAAAGTGAATGTTTTTAGGCCTGTATGGATGGATGGATGTGTGTATGGATGTATGGATGGATGGATGGTAGGATTGATGGATGGATGGTAGTATGGATAGATAGATACATGAGTTTGTTATATACTTTTGTGCATCTTTTTCATAGTTTTGTCTGAAGAAAGTGAATGTTTTTAGGCCTGTATGGATGGATGGATGGATGGATGTGTGTATGGATGTGTGGATGGATGGATGGTAGGATTGATGGATGGATGGTAGTATGGATAGATAGATACATGAGTTTGTTATATACTTTTGTGCATGTTTTTCATATTTTTGTCTGAAAAAAGGGAAATGTTTATAGGCCTACATTATTTTGGGGTTAAGGTTATTTTGGGGCTAGGGTTAGTTTTGGGTTAGGGTTAGTCAGGGTTAATTTGGCATATAGGTAGGGAGGTAAAAACGAGTTTCATCCTCATTAGTAACCACCCTCATTAAAATATGGCATCTGATTGGCTGAAGCTTAACTGGCCATATATCTCCAACGCTTGGTTGTATCTGTACGAAACTTGGTATGTATACTAATTGAGTGATGGCCAGTCGACTGGTGTTGGTTTGGTGTGTGTCTCTAGCGCCACCAGGTGTGTAGAGATGGTACTGCACAATTTTTTTAGAGCGGGCTGTTTAAATGTGGGCTTTTTTTAATAAAGGGCTCTTGCTTTGAGTGTTATTTACTATTCTGGGTAGGTTTTAGTGTGGTCTGGTCGGTAGAGTAGTTGGGAAGGTACGGGTGAGTAGTTGGGAAGGTACGGGTGAGTAGTTGGGAAGGTACGGGGGTGAGTGGTTGGGAAGGTCAAAAAGGTCAAGCTTTATGCCAGACGGTCAAAAGGTGAGTATGTATAATATAATAAAAGATTTATTCTTTTATTTATCATATAGACAGATAGATAGATAGATAGAGAGATAGAGAGATAGATGGATAGATGAGTTTCTTCGACTTTGAACATATTTTTTAATTTTTTGTCTGAAGAAAGTGAATGTTTTTAGGCCTGTATGGATGGATGGATGTGTGTATGGATGTATGGATGGATGGATGGTAGGATTGATGGATGGATGGTAGTATGGATAGATAGATACATGAGTTTGTTATATACTTTTGTGCATCTTTTTCATAGTTTTGTCTGAAGAAAGTGAATGTTTTTAGGCCTGTATGGATGGATGGATGGATGGATGTGTGTATGGATGTGTGGATGGATGGATGGTAGGATTGATGGATGGATGGTAGTATGGATAGATAGATACATGAGTTTGTTATATACTTTTGTGCATGTTTTTCATATTTTTGTCTGAAAAAAGGGAAATGTTTATAGGCCTACATTATTTTGGGGTTAAGGTTATTTTGGGGCTAGGGTTAGTTTTGGGTTAGGGTTAGTCAGGGTTAATTTGGCATATAGGTAGGGAGGTAAAAACGAGTTTCATCCTCATTAGTAACCACCCTCATTAAAATATGGCATCTGATTGGCTGAAGCTTAACTGGCCATATATCTCCAACGCTTGGTTGTATCTGTACGAAACTTGGTATGTATACTAATTGAGTGATGGCCAGTCGACTGGTGTTGGTTTGGTGTGTGTCTCTAGCGCCACCAGGTGTGTAGAGATGGTACTGCACAATTTTTTTAGAGCGGGCTGTTTAAATGTGGGCTTTTTTTAATAAAGGGCTCTTGCTTTGAGTGTTATTTACTATTCTGGGTAGGTTTTAGTGTGGTCTGGTCGGTAGAGTAGTTGGGAAGGTACGGGTGAGTAGTTGGGAAGGTACGGGTGAGTAGTTGGGAAGGTACGGGGGTGAGTGGTTGGGAAGGTCAAAAAGGTCAAGCTTTATGCCAGACGGTCAAAAGGTGAGTATGTATAATATAATAAAAGATTTATTCTTTTATTTATCATATAGACAGATAGATAGATAGATAGAGAGATAGAGAGATAGATGGATAGATGAGTTTCTTCGACTTTGAACATATTTTTTAATTTTTTGTCTGAAGAAAGTGAATGTTTTTAGGCCTGTATGGATGGATGGATGTGTGTATGGATGTATGGATGGATGGATGGTAGGATTGATGGATGGATGGTAGTATGGATAGATAGATACATGAGTTTGTTATATACTTTTGTGCATCTTTTTCATAGTTTTGTCTGAAGAAAGTGAATGTTTTTAGGCCTGTATGGATGGATGGATGGATGGATGTGTGTATGGATGTGTGGATGGATGGATGGTAGGATTGATGGATGGATGGTAGTATGGATAGATAGATACATGAGTTTGTTATATACTTTTGTGCATGTTTTTCATATTTTTGTCTGAAAAAAGGGAAATGTTTATAGGCCTACATTATTTTGGGGTTAAGGTTATTTTGGGGCTAGGGTTAGTTTTGGGTTAGGGTTAGTCAGGGTTAATTTGGCATATAGGTAGGGAGGTAAAAACGAGTTTCATCCTCATTAGTAACCACCCTCATTAAAATATGGCATCTGATTGGCTGAAGCTTAACTGGCCATATATCTCCAACGCTTGGTTGTATCTGTACGAAACTTGGTATGTATACTAATTGAGTGATGGCCAGTCGACTGGTGTTGGTTTGGTGTGTGTCTCTAGCGCCACCAGGTGTGTAGAGATGGTACTGCACAATTTTTTTAGAGCGGGCTGTTTAAATGTGGGCTTTTTTTAATAAAGGGCTCTTGCTTTGAGTGTTATTTACTATTCTGGGTAGGTTTTAGTGTGGTCTGGTCGGTAGAGTAGTTGGGAAGGTACGGGTGAGTAGTTGGGAAGGTACGGGTGAGTAGTTGGGAAGGTACGGGGGTGAGTGGTTGGGAAGGTCAAAAAGGTCAAGCTTTATGCCAGACGGTCAAAAGGTGAGTATGTATAATATAATAAAAGATTTATTCTTTTATTTATCATATAGACAGATAGATAGATAGATAGAGAGATAGAGAGATAGATGGATAGATGAGTTTCTTCGACTTTGAACATATTTTTTAATTTTTTGTCTGAAGAAAGTGAATGTTTTTAGGCCTGTATGGATGGATGGATGTGTGTATGGATGTATGGATGGATGGATGGTAGGATTGATGGATGGATGGTAGTATGGATAGATAGATACATGAGTTTGTTATATACTTTTGTGCATCTTTTTCATAGTTTTGTCTGAAGAAAGTGAATGTTTTTAGGCCTGTATGGATGGATGGATGGATGGATGTGTGTATGGATGTGTGGATGGATGGATGGTAGGATTGATGGATGGATGGTAGTATGGATAGATAGATACATGAGTTTGTTATATACTTTTGTGCATGTTTTTCATATTTTTGTCTGAAAAAAGGGAAATGTTTATAGGCCTACATTATTTTGGGGTTAAGGTTATTTTGGGGCTAGGGTTAGTTTTGGGTTAGGGTTAGGTAGGGAGGTAAAAACGAGTTAGGGTTAGTTAGGGTTAGGGTTAGGGTTAGGGTTAGGGTTAGGGTTAGGGTTAGGGGAAATAGATCCAAGGTCCAGACCTGAGGTCTGAAACTGGTTAGGCATTGTCCATCGTGCAAATGGCCGCTTCAAATATGAACACCAAAATGAACCCAAATGCTGTTTAGAGAGCTGTATAAAATTATAAACAGGGCTAAATTGCCAAGGGTTTCTCCAATGAGGGTTGAATCACAGCAAACACAAAGGGTAGGTGTTAGAAATGATGTGGAAAGGGCATACCACGAGAACAATACATTAAAACATTAAACAGACAAACTCGCAGCCTGTTTGGGCTGGGAGAAAAAATATTTTTGGCTCAACAACATCACCCTACACAAATGATGGTGGCCATTTTATAGTTTTACAGTCTGTGTCACTCAGGAACTGTCTCGCGACGCGTTTCGGCCATCCTACGGCTCTCATCAGGCGAGTTCGAATGACTGTAATGTCTCCTTCCCTCCGTACTTTATAGTGATACAGAGGGCGTGGCCCCTCCCACTCTCTCCAAACACCATCAGCATAATATATGCGTCATGAATTGTGTTTTTGCTATCAACTTTGTTGTTTTTAATTTTAAAATTTATTTCTCATTTTTATAATTCCATACAAACACTCACAAACACTCCAGGAACATCCCAATGTCAAACTGAAGTCCAAAGTACGAGGCACGAGCTGAGTTAGGGGAAATAGATCCAAGGTCCAGACCTGAGGTCTGAAACTGGTTAGGCATTGTCCATCGTGCAAATGGCCGCTTCAAATATGAACACCAAAATGAACCCAAATGCTGTTTAGAGAGCTGTATAAAATTATAAACAGGGCTAAATTGCCAAGGGTTTCTCCAATGAGGGTTGAATCACAGCAAACACAAAGGGTAGGTGTTAGAAATGATGTGGAAAGGGCATACCACGAGAACAATACATTAAAACATTAAACAGACAAACTCGCAGCCTGTTTGGGCTGGGAGAAAAAATATTTTTGGCTCAACAACATCACCCTACACAAATGATGGTGGCCATTTTATAGTTTTACAGTCTGTGTCACTCAGGAACTGTCTCGCGACGCGTTTCGGCCATCCTACGGCTCTCATCAGGCGAGTTCGAATGACTGTAATGTCTCCTTCCCTCCGTACTTTATAGTGATACAGAGGGCGTGGCCCCTCCCACTCTCTCCAAACACCATCAGCATAATATATGCGTCATGAATTGTGTTTTTGCTATCAACTTTGTTGTTTTTAATTTTAAAATTTATTTCTCATTTTTATAATTCCATACAAACACTCACAAACACTCCAGGAACATCCCAATGTCAAACTGAAGTCCAAAGTACGAGGCACGAGCTGAGTTAGGGGAAATAGATCCAAGGTCCAGACCTGAGGTCTGAAACTGGTTAGGCATTGTCCATCGTGCAAATGGCCGCTTCAAATATGAACACCAAAATGAACCCAAATGCTGTTTAGAGAGCTGTATAAAATTATAAACAGGGCTAAATTGCCAAGGGTTTCTCCAATGAGGGTTGAATCACAGCAAACACAAAGGGTAGGTGTTAGAAATGATGTGGAAAGGGCATACCACGAGAACAATACATTAAAACATTAAACAGACAAACTCGCAGCCTGTTTGGGCTGGGAGAAAAAATATTTTTGGCTCAACAACATCACCCTACACAAATGATGGTGGCCATTTTATAGTTTTACAGTCTGTGTCACTCAGGAACTGTCTCGCGACGCGTTTCGGCCATCCTACGGCTCTCATCAGGCGAGTTCGAATGACTGTAATGTCTCCTTCCCTCCGTACTTTATAGTGATACAGAGGGCGTGGCCCCTCCCACTCTCTCCAAACACCATCAGCATAATATATGCGTCATGAATTGTGTTTTTGCTATCAACTTTGTTGTTTTTAATTTTAAAATTTATTTCTCATTTTTATAATTCCATACAAACACTCACAAACACTCCAGGAACATCCCAATGTCAAACTGAAGTCCAAAGTACGAGGCACGAGCTGAGTTAGGGGAAATAGATCCAAGGTCCAGACCTGAGGTCTGAAACTGGTTAGGCATTGTCCATCGTGCAAATGGCCGCTTCAAATATGAACACCAAAATGAACCCAAATGCTGTTTAGAGAGCTGTATAAAATTATAAACAGGGCTAAATTGCCAAGGGTTTCTCCAATGAGGGTTGAATCACAGCAAACACAAAGGGTAGGTGTTAGAAATGATGTGGAAAGGGCATACCACGAGAACAATACATTAAAACATTAAACAGACAAACTCGCAGCCTGTTTGGGCTGGGAGAAAAAATATTTTTGGCTCAACAACATCACCCTACACAAATGATGGTGGCCATTTTATAGTTTTACAGTCTGTGTCACTCAGGAACTGTCTCGCGACGCGTTTCGGCCATCCTACGGCTCTCATCAGGCGAGTTCGAATGACTGTAATGTCTCCTTCCCTCCGTACTTTATAGTGATACAGAGGGCGTGGCCCCTCCCACTCTCTCCAAACACCATCAGCATAATATATGCGTCATGAATTGTGTTTTTGCTATCAACTTTGTTGTTTTTAATTTTAAAATTTATTTCTCATTTTTATAATTCCATACAAACACTCACAAACACTCCAGGAACATCCCAATGTCAAACTGAAGTCCAAAGTACGAGGCACGAGCTGAGTTAGGGGAAATAGATCCAAGGTCCAGACCTGAGGTCTGAAACTGGTTAGGCATTGTCCATCGTGCAAATGGCCGCTTCAAATATGAACACCAAAATGAACCCAAATGCTGTTTAGAGAGCTGTATAAAATTATAAACAGGGCTAAATTGCCAAGGGTTTCTCCAATGAGGGTTGAATCACAGCAAACACAAAGGGTAGGTGTTAGAAATGATGTGGAAAGGGCATACCACGAGAACAATACATTAAAACATTAAACAGACAAACTCGCAGCCTGTTTGGGCTGGGAGAAAAAATATTTTTGGCTCAACAACATCACCCTACACAAATGATGGTGGCCATTTTATAGTTTTACAGTCTGTGTCACTCAGGAACTGTCTCGCGACGCGTTTCGGCCATCCTACGGCTCTCATCAGGCGAGTTCGAATGACTGTAATGTCTCCTTCCCTCCGTACTTTATAGTGATACAGAGGGCGTGGCCCCTCCCACTCTCTCCAAACACCATCAGCATAATATATGCGTCATGAATTGTGTTTTTGCTATCAACTTTGTTGTTTTTAATTTTAAAATTTATTTCTCATTTTTATAATTCCATACAAACACTCACAAACACTCCAGGAACATCCCAATGTCAAACTGAAGTCCAAAGTACGAGGCACGAGCTGAGTTAGGGGAAATAGATCCAAGGTCCAGACCTGAGGTCTGAAACTGGTTAGGCATTGTCCATCGTGCAAATGGCCGCTTCAAATATGAACACCAAAATGAACCCAAATGCTGTTTAGAGAGCTGTATAAAATTATAAACAGGGCTAAATTGCCAAGGGTTTCTCCAATGAGGGTTGAATCACAGCAAACACAAAGGGTAGGTGTTAGAAATGATGTGGAAAGGGCATACCACGAGAACAATACATTAAAACATTAAACAGACAAACTCGCAGCCTGTTTGGGCTGGGAGAAAAAATATTTTTGGCTCAACAACATCACCCTACACAAATGATGGTGGCCATTTTATAGTTTTACAGTCTGTGTCACTCAGGAACTGTCTCGCGACGCGTTTCGGCCATCCTACGGCTCTCATCAGGCGAGTTCGAATGACTGTAATGTCTCCTTCCCTCCGTACTTTATAGTGATACAGAGGGCGTGGCCCCTCCCACTCTCTCCAAACACCATCAGCATAATATATGCGTCATGAATTGTGTTTTTGCTATCAACTTTGTTGTTTTTAATTTTAAAATTTATTTCTCATTTTTATAATTCCATACAAACACTCACAAACACTCCAGGAACATCCCAATGTCAAACTGAAGTCCAAAGTACGAGGCACGAGCTGAGTTAGGGGAAATAGATCCAAGGTCCAGACCTGAGGTCTGAAACTGGTTAGGCATTGTCCATCGTGCAAATGGCCGCTTCAAATATGAACACCAAAATGAACCCAAATGCTGTTTAGAGAGCTGTATAAAATTATAAACAGGGCTAAATTGCCAAGGGTTTCTCCAATGAGGGTTGAATCACAGCAAACACAAAGGGTAGGTGTTAGAAATGATGTGGAAAGGGCATACCACGAGAACAATACATTAAAACATTAAACAGACAAACTCGCAGCCTGTTTGGGCTGGGAGAAAAAATATTTTTGGCTCAACAACATCACCCTACACAAATGATGGTGGCCATTTTATAGTTTTACAGTCTGTGTCACTCAGGAACTGTCTCGCGACGCGTTTCGGCCATCCTACGGCTCTCATCAGGCGAGTTCGAATGACTGTAATGTCTCCTTCCCTCCGTACTTTATAGTGATACAGAGGGCGTGGCCCCTCCCACTCTCTCCAAACACCATCAGCATAATATATGCGTCATGAATTGTGTTTTTGCTATCAACTTTGTTGTTTTTAATTTTAAAATTTATTTCTCATTTTTATAATTCCATACAAACACTCACAAACACTCCAGGAACATCCCAATGTCAAACTGAAGTCCAAAGTACGAGGCACGAGCTGAGTTAGGGGAAATAGATCCAAGGTCCAGACCTGAGGTCTGAAACTGGTTAGGCATTGTCCATCGTGCAAATGGCCGCTTCAAATATGAACACCAAAATGAACCCAAATGCTGTTTAGAGAGCTGTATAAAATTATAAACAGGGCTAAATTGCCAAGGGTTTCTCCAATGAGGGTTGAATCACAGCAAACACAAAGGGTAGGTGTTAGAAATGATGTGGAAAGGGCATACCACGAGAACAATACATTAAAACATTAAACAGACAAACTCGCAGCCTGTTTGGGCTGGGAGAAAAAATATTTTTGGCTCAACAACATCACCCTACACAAATGATGGTGGCCATTTTATAGTTTTACAGTCTGTGTCACTCAGGAACTGTCTCGCGACGCGTTTCGGCCATCCTACGGCTCTCATCAGGCGAGTTCGAATGACTGTAATGTCTCCTTCCCTCCGTACTTTATAGTGATACAGAGGGCGTGGCCCCTCCCACTCTCTCCAAACACCATCAGCATAATATATGCGTCATGAATTGTGTTTTTGCTATCAACTTTGTTGTTTTTAATTTTAAAATTTATTTCTCATTTTTATAATTCCATACAAACACTCACAAACACTCCAGGAACATCCCAATGTCAAACTGAAGTCCAAAGTACGAGGCACGAGCTGAGTTAGGGGAAATAGATCCAAGGTCCAGACCTGAGGTCTGAAACTGGTTAGGCATTGTCCATCGTGCAAATGGCCGCTTCAAATATGAACACCAAAATGAACCCAAATGCTGTTTAGAGAGCTGTATAAAATTATAAACAGGGCTAAATTGCCAAGGGTTTCTCCAATGAGGGTTGAATCACAGCAAACACAAAGGGTAGGTGTTAGAAATGATGTGGAAAGGGCATACCACGAGAACAATACATTAAAACATTAAACAGACAAACTCGCAGCCTGTTTGGGCTGGGAGAAAAAATATTTTTGGCTCAACAACATCACCCTACACAAATGATGGTGGCCATTTTATAGTTTTACAGTCTGTGTCACTCAGGAACTGTCTCGCGACGCGTTTCGGCCATCCTACGGCTCTCATCAGGCGAGTTCGAATGACTGTAATGTCTCCTTCCCTCCGTACTTTATAGTGATACAGAGGGCGTGGCCCCTCCCACTCTCTCCAAACACCATCAGCATAATATATGCGTCATGAATTGTGTTTTTGCTATCAACTTTGTTGTTTTTAATTTTAAAATTTATTTCTCATTTTTATAATTCCATACAAACACTCACAAACACTCCAGGAACATCCCAATGTCAAACTGAAGTCCAAAGTACGAGGCACGAGCTGAGTTAGGGGAAATAGATCCAAGGTCCAGACCTGAGGTCTGAAACTGGTTAGGCATTGTCCATCGTGCAAATGGCCGCTTCAAATATGAACACCAAAATGAACCCAAATGCTGTTTAGAGAGCTGTATAAAATTATAAACAGGGCTAAATTGCCAAGGGTTTCTCCAATGAGGGTTGAATCACAGCAAACACAAAGGGTAGGTGTTAGAAATGATGTGGAAAGGGCATACCACGAGAACAATACATTAAAACATTAAACAGACAAACTCGCAGCCTGTTTGGGCTGGGAGAAAAAATATTTTTGGCTCAACAACATCACCCTACACAAATGATGGTGGCCATTTTATAGTTTTACAGTCTGTGTCACTCAGGAACTGTCTCGCGACGCGTTTCGGCCATCCTACGGCTCTCATCAGGCGAGTTCGAATGACTGTAATGTCTCCTTCCCTCCGTACTTTATAGTGATACAGAGGGCGTGGCCCCTCCCACTCTCTCCAAACACCATCAGCATAATATATGCGTCATGAATTGTGTTTTTGCTATCAACTTTGTTGTTTTTAATTTTAAAATTTATTTCTCATTTTTATAATTCCATACAAACACTCACAAACACTCCAGGAACATCCCAATGTCAAACTGAAGTCCAAAGTACGAGGCACGAGCTGAGTTAGGGGAAATAGATCCAAGGTCCAGACCTGAGGTCTGAAACTGGTTAGGCATTGTCCATCGTGCAAATGGCCGCTTCAAATATGAACACCAAAATGAACCCAAATGCTGTTTAGAGAGCTGTATAAAATTATAAACAGGGCTAAATTGCCAAGGGTTTCTCCAATGAGGGTTGAATCACAGCAAACACAAAGGGTAGGTGTTAGAAATGATGTGGAAAGGGCATACCACGAGAACAATACATTAAAACATTAAACAGACAAACTCGCAGCCTGTTTGGGCTGGGAGAAAAAATATTTTTGGCTCAACAACATCACCCTACACAAATGATGGTGGCCATTTTATAGTTTTACAGTCTGTGTCACTCAGGAACTGTCTCGCGACGCGTTTCGGCCATCCTACGGCTCTCATCAGGCGAGTTCGAATGACTGTAATGTCTCCTTCCCTCCGTACTTTATAGTGATACAGAGGGCGTGGCCCCTCCCACTCTCTCCAAACACCATCAGCATAATATATGCGTCATGAATTGTGTTTTTGCTATCAACTTTGTTGTTTTTAATTTTAAAATTTATTTCTCATTTTTATAATTCCATACAAACACTCACAAACACTCCAGGAACATCCCAATGTCAAACTGAAGTCCAAAGTACGAGGCACGAGCTGAGTTAGGGGAAATAGATCCAAGGTCCAGACCTGAGGTCTGAAACTGGTTAGGCATTGTCCATCGTGCAAATGGCCGCTTCAAATATGAACACCAAAATGAACCCAAATGCTGTTTAGAGAGCTGTATAAAATTATAAACAGGGCTAAATTGCCAAGGGTTTCTCCAATGAGGGTTGAATCACAGCAAACACAAAGGGTAGGTGTTAGAAATGATGTGGAAAGGGCATACCACGAGAACAATACATTAAAACATTAAACAGACAAACTCGCAGCCTGTTTGGGCTGGGAGAAAAAATATTTTTGGCTCAACAACATCACCCTACACAAATGATGGTGGCCATTTTATAGTTTTACAGTCTGTGTCACTCAGGAACTGTCTCGCGACGCGTTTCGGCCATCCTACGGCTCTCATCAGGCGAGTTCGAATGACTGTAATGTCTCCTTCCCTCCGTACTTTATAGTGATACAGAGGGCGTGGCCCCTCCCACTCTCTCCAAACACCATCAGCATAATATATGCGTCATGAATTGTGTTTTTGCTATCAACTTTGTTGTTTTTAATTTTAAAATTTATTTCTCATTTTTATAATTCCATACAAACACTCACAAACACTCCAGGAACATCCCAATGTCAAACTGAAGTCCAAAGTACGAGGCACGAGCTGAGTTAGGGGAAATAGATCCAAGGTCCAGACCTGAGGTCTGAAACTGGTTAGGCATTGTCCATCGTGCAAATGGCCGCTTCAAATATGAACACCAAAATGAACCCAAATGCTGTTTAGAGAGCTGTATAAAATTATAAACAGGGCTAAATTGCCAAGGGTTTCTCCAATGAGGGTTGAATCACAGCAAACACAAAGGGTAGGTGTTAGAAATGATGTGGAAAGGGCATACCACGAGAACAATACATTAAAACATTAAACAGACAAACTCGCAGCCTGTTTGGGCTGGGAGAAAAAATATTTTTGGCTCAACAACATCACCCTACACAAATGATGGTGGCCATTTTATAGTTTTACAGTCTGTGTCACTCAGGAACTGTCTCGCGACGCGTTTCGGCCATCCTACGGCTCTCATCAGGCGAGTTCGAATGACTGTAATGTCTCCTTCCCTCCGTACTTTATAGTGATACAGAGGGCGTGGCCCCTCCCACTCTCTCCAAACACCATCAGCATAATATATGCGTCATGAATTGTGTTTTTGCTATCAACTTTGTTGTTTTTAATTTTAAAATTTATTTCTCATTTTTATAATTCCATACAAACACTCACAAACACTCCAGGAACATCCCAATGTCAAACTGAAGTCCAAAGTACGAGGCACGAGCTGAGTTAGGGGAAATAGATCCAAGGTCCAGACCTGAGGTCTGAAACTGGTTAGGCATTGTCCATCGTGCAAATGGCCGCTTCAAATATGAACACCAAAATGAACCCAAATGCTGTTTAGAGAGCTGTATAAAATTATAAACAGGGCTAAATTGCCAAGGGTTTCTCCAATGAGGGTTGAATCACAGCAAACACAAAGGGTAGGTGTTAGAAATGATGTGGAAAGGGCATACCACGAGAACAATACATTAAAACATTAAACAGACAAACTCGCAGCCTGTTTGGGCTGGGAGAAAAAATATTTTTGGCTCAACAACATCACCCTACACAAATGATGGTGGCCATTTTATAGTTTTACAGTCTGTGTCACTCAGGAACTGTCTCGCGACGCGTTTCGGCCATCCTACGGCTCTCATCAGGCGAGTTCGAATGACTGTAATGTCTCCTTCCCTCCGTACTTTATAGTGATACAGAGGGCGTGGCCCCTCCCACTCTCTCCAAACACCATCAGCATAATATATGCGTCATGAATTGTGTTTTTGCTATCAACTTTGTTGTTTTTAATTTTAAAATTTATTTCTCATTTTTATAATTCCATACAAACACTCACAAACACTCCAGGAACATCCCAATGTCAAACTGAAGTCCAAAGTACGAGGCACGAGCTGAGTTAGGGGAAATAGATCCAAGGTCCAGACCTGAGGTCTGAAACTGGTTAGGCATTGTCCATCGTGCAAATGGCCGCTTCAAATATGAACACCAAAATGAACCCAAATGCTGTTTAGAGAGCTGTATAAAATTATAAACAGGGCTAAATTGCCAAGGGTTTCTCCAATGAGGGTTGAATCACAGCAAACACAAAGGGTAGGTGTTAGAAATGATGTGGAAAGGGCATACCACGAGAACAATACATTAAAACATTAAACAGACAAACTCGCAGCCTGTTTGGGCTGGGAGAAAAAATATTTTTGGCTCAACAACATCACCCTACACAAATGATGGTGGCCATTTTATAGTTTTACAGTCTGTGTCACTCAGGAACTGTCTCGCGACGCGTTTCGGCCATCCTACGGCTCTCATCAGGCGAGTTCGAATGACTGTAATGTCTCCTTCCCTCCGTACTTTATAGTGATACAGAGGGCGTGGCCCCTCCCACTCTCTCCAAACACCATCAGCATAATATATGCGTCATGAATTGTGTTTTTGCTATCAACTTTGTTGTTTTTAATTTTAAAATTTATTTCTCATTTTTATAATTCCATACAAACACTCACAAACACTCCAGGAACATCCCAATGTCAAACTGAAGTCCAAAGTACGAGGCACGAGCTGAGTTAGGGGAAATAGATCCAAGGTCCAGACCTGAGGTCTGAAACTGGTTAGGCATTGTCCATCGTGCAAATGGCCGCTTCAAATATGAACACCAAAATGAACCCAAATGCTGTTTAGAGAGCTGTATAAAATTATAAACAGGGCTAAATTGCCAAGGGTTTCTCCAATGAGGGTTGAATCACAGCAAACACAAAGGGTAGGTGTTAGAAATGATGTGGAAAGGGCATACCACGAGAACAATACATTAAAACATTAAACAGACAAACTCGCAGCCTGTTTGGGCTGGGAGAAAAAATATTTTTGGCTCAACAACATCACCCTACACAAATGATGGTGGCCATTTTATAGTTTTACAGTCTGTGTCACTCAGGAACTGTCTCGCGACGCGTTTCGGCCATCCTACGGCTCTCATCAGGCGAGTTCGAATGACTGTAATGTCTCCTTCCCTCCGTACTTTATAGTGATACAGAGGGCGTGGCCCCTCCCACTCTCTCCAAACACCATCAGCATAATATATGCGTCATGAATTGTGTTTTTGCTATCAACTTTGTTGTTTTTAATTTTAAAATTTATTTCTCATTTTTATAATTCCATACAAACACTCACAAACACTCCAGGAACATCCCAATGTCAAACTGAAGTCCAAAGTACGAGGCACGAGCTGAGTTAGGGGAAATAGATCCAAGGTCCAGACCTGAGGTCTGAAACTGGTTAGGCATTGTCCATCGTGCAAATGGCCGCTTCAAATATGAACACCAAAATGAACCCAAATGCTGTTTAGAGAGCTGTATAAAATTATAAACAGGGCTAAATTGCCAAGGGTTTCTCCAATGAGGGTTGAATCACAGCAAACACAAAGGGTAGGTGTTAGAAATGATGTGGAAAGGGCATACCACGAGAACAATACATTAAAACATTAAACAGACAAACTCGCAGCCTGTTTGGGCTGGGAGAAAAAATATTTTTGGCTCAACAACATCACCCTACACAAATGATGGTGGCCATTTTATAGTTTTACAGTCTGTGTCACTCAGGAACTGTCTCGCGACGCGTTTCGGCCATCCTACGGCTCTCATCAGGCGAGTTCGAATGACTGTAATGTCTCCTTCCCTCCGTACTTTATAGTGATACAGAGGGCGTGGCCCCTCCCACTCTCTCCAAACACCATCAGCATAATATATGCGTCATGAATTGTGTTTTTGCTATCAACTTTGTTGTTTTTAATTTTAAAATTTATTTCTCATTTTTATAATTCCATACAAACACTCACAAACACTCCAGGAACATCCCAATGTCAAACTGAAGTCCAAAGTACGAGGCACGAGCTGAGTTAGGGGAAATAGATCCAAGGTCCAGACCTGAGGTCTGAAACTGGTTAGGCATTGTCCATCGTGCAAATGGCCGCTTCAAATATGAACACCAAAATGAACCCAAATGCTGTTTAGAGAGCTGTATAAAATTATAAACAGGGCTAAATTGCCAAGGGTTTCTCCAATGAGGGTTGAATCACAGCAAACACAAAGGGTAGGTGTTAGAAATGATGTGGAAAGGGCATACCACGAGAACAATACATTAAAACATTAAACAGACAAACTCGCAGCCTGTTTGGGCTGGGAGAAAAAATATTTTTGGCTCAACAACATCACCCTACACAAATGATGGTGGCCATTTTATAGTTTTACAGTCTGTGTCACTCAGGAACTGTCTCGCGACGCGTTTCGGCCATCCTACGGCTCTCATCAGGCGAGTTCGAATGACTGTAATGTCTCCTTCCCTCCGTACTTTATAGTGATACAGAGGGCGTGGCCCCTCCCACTCTCTCCAAACACCATCAGCATAATATATGCGTCATGAATTGTGTTTTTGCTATCAACTTTGTTGTTTTTAATTTTAAAATTTATTTCTCATTTTTATAATTCCATACAAACACTCACAAACACTCCAGGAACATCCCAATGTCAAACTGAAGTCCAAAGTACGAGGCACGAGCTGAGTTAGGGGAAATAGATCCAAGGTCCAGACCTGAGGTCTGAAACTGGTTAGGCATTGTCCATCGTGCAAATGGCCGCTTCAAATATGAACACCAAAATGAACCCAAATGCTGTTTAGAGAGCTGTATAAAATTATAAACAGGGCTAAATTGCCAAGGGTTTCTCCAATGAGGGTTGGGTTAGGGTTAGGGTTAGGTTAGGGTTAGAGTTAGGTTAGGGTTAGGGTTAGGGGGAAATAAAATCCAGAGTCTGGACCTAGGGTCCAGACACGGCTGTGCACTGTCCTTCCGGCCGTTGGACACTCCAGGCAGACAACTACGCCAACACAAAACCTGAGAGCACATGCTCTCTCTAACACTCTCAAAGTCTCAATCCCACGGTTCCACTTACTAACCTGCACTTTTTAATAAATGTAAAAACTCATACCACTGACATACAGACATAAAACTTTTTTTTAATAATAGAAGAACCAAGAGGGCTGTAGGGCCCAGGGCCCTAGGAAAACAGGGCTGTGTGGCCCTGGTATTACACATCCTAGGGCTAAATGAGTTCGGGCTAGCCGAAAGAGGGCTGTTTGGCCCAGAGTAGGGTATCTTAGGGGTCTGAGTGGTAGGTTTAGGCCCCAGGAGGGGGTCGTGTTCAGTGGGTTATTGTAAGGGAGGGCAGTGACGGGTAGGATTAGTGAAGATGTTAGGGTTAGGGTTAGGGTTAGAGTAGGTTAGGGGAAATCGATCCAAGATCCAAACCTGAGGTCTGAATCTGGCTGTGCACTGTCCATCGTGCTTCTGGCCGCTTCAAATACAGACACCAAAATGAACCCAAATATTGTCTAGAGAGATGTATAAAATTATAAAAGGGCTAAATTGCCACGGGGTACTCCAATAAGGGCTGAATCACAGAAAACACGAAGGGTAGGTGTTAGAAAAGAGATGGAAAGGGCATTCCATGAGCTCAAAACATTAAACAGACTAACTCAACGCCTGTTTGGGCGATGATAAAAATATCTGTGGCTCAACAACATCACCACACCACAAGTGATGGTGGCCATTCTATTTTTCTAAAGTCTGCATCATTCAGAAACATTAACCAGACCAACTCTTAGCCTGTTTGGGCTGCGAGAAAAATTATTTTTTGGTTCAGCAACATCATCACACACATATGATGGCGACCATTACAGATTTTACGGTCTGTGTCATTCAGGAACTGTCTCGCGACGCGTTTCGGCCATCCTACGGCTCTCATCAGGCGAGTTCGAATGACTAGGGTGTCTCATTCCCTCTGTACTTTATAGTAATACCGAGGGCGGGGCCCCTCCCACTCTCTCCAAACACAATCAGCATGTATATGCTTCATAAATCGGTTTTCTGCTATCAACTTTGTTGTTTTTAATTTTAAAATTCAT
Organism: Rhinichthys klamathensis goyatoka; assembly: GCF_029890125.1. Lineage (NCBI taxonomy): Eukaryota > Metazoa > Chordata > Actinopteri > Cypriniformes > Leuciscidae > Rhinichthys > Rhinichthys klamathensis. The sequence continues at coordinate 176,075 of NW_026607047.1, forward strand.
CTCTAATTTTTATAACTCTATACATACACCCACAAACACTCCAGGAACATCCCAATGCCCAAAATGAAGTCCAGAGTCCGAGGCACGGGCTGGATTAGGGGAAATCGATCCAAGATCCAAACCTGAGGTCTGAATCTGGCTGTGCACTGTCCATCGTGCTTCTGGCCGCTTCAAATACAGACACCAAAATGAACCCAAATATTGTCTAGAGAGATGTATAAAATTATAAAAGGGCTAAATTGCCACGGGGTACTCCAATAAGGGCTGAATCACAGAAAACACGAAGGGTAGGTGTTAGAAAAGAGATGGAAAGGGCATTCCATGAGCTCAAAACATTAAACAGACTAACTCAACGCCTGTTTGGGCGATGATAAAAATATCTGTGGCTCAACAACATCACCACACCACAAGTGATGGTGGCCATTCTATTTTTCTAAAGTCTGCATCATTCAGAAACATTAACCAGACCAACTCTTAGCCTGTTTGGGCTGCGAGAAAAATTATTTTTTGGTTCAGCAACATCATCACACACATATGATGGCGACCATTACAGATTTTACGGTCTGTGTCATTCAGGAACTGTCTCGCGACGCGTTTCGGCCATCCTACGGCTCTCATCAGGCGAGTTCGAATGACTAGGGTGTCTCATTCCCTCTGTACTTTATAGTAATACCGAGGGCGGGGCCCCTCCCACTCTCTCCAAACACAATCAGCATGTATATGCTTCATAAATCGGTTTTCTGCTATCAACTTTGTTGTTTTTAATTTTAAAATTCATCTCTAATTTTTATAACTCTATACATACACCCACAAACACTCCAGGAACATCCCAATGCCCAAAATGAAGTCCAGAGTCCGAGGCACGGGCTGGATTAGGGGAAATCGATCCAAGATCCAAACCTGAGGTCTGAATCTGGCTGTGCACTGTCCATCGTGCTTCTGGCCGCTTCAAATACAGACACCAAAATGAACCCAAATATTGTCTAGAGAGATGTATAAAATTATAAAAGGGCTAAATTGCCACGGGGTACTCCAATAAGGGCTGAATCACAGAAAACACGAAGGGTAGGTGTTAGAAAAGAGATGGAAAGGGCATTCCATGAGCTCAAAACATTAAACAGACTAACTCAACGCCTGTTTGGGCGATGATAAAAATATCTGTGGCTCAACAACATCACCACACCACAAGTGATGGTGGCCATTCTATTTTTCTAAAGTCTGCATCATTCAGAAACATTAACCAGACCAACTCTTAGCCTGTTTGGGCTGCGAGAAAAATTATTTTTTGGTTCAGCAACATCATCACACACATATGATGGCGACCATTACAGATTTTACGGTCTGTGTCATTCAGGAACTGTCTCGCGACGCGTTTCGGCCATCCTACGGCTCTCATCAGGCGAGTTCGAATGACTAGGGTGTCTCATTCCCTCTGTACTTTATAGTAATACCGAGGGCGGGGCCCCTCCCACTCTCTCCAAACACAATCAGCATGTATATGCTTCATAAATCGGTTTTCTGCTATCAACTTTGTTGTTTTTAATTTTAAAATTCATCTCTAATTTTTATAACTCTATACATACACCCACAAACACTCCAGGAACATCCCAATGCCCAAAATGAAGTCCAGAGTCCGAGGCACGGGCTGGATTAGGGGAAATCGATCCAAGATCCAAACCTGAGGTCTGAATCTGGCTGTGCACTGTCCATCGTGCTTCTGGCCGCTTCAAATACAGACACCAAAATGAACCCAAATATTGTCTAGAGAGATGTATAAAATTATAAAAGGGCTAAATTGCCACGGGGTACTCCAATAAGGGCTGAATCACAGAAAACACGAAGGGTAGGTGTTAGAAAAGAGATGGAAAGGGCATTCCATGAGCTCAAAACATTAAACAGACTAACTCAACGCCTGTTTGGGCGATGATAAAAATATCTGTGGCTCAACAACATCACCACACCACAAGTGATGGTGGCCATTCTATTTTTCTAAAGTCTGCATCATTCAGAAACATTAACCAGACCAACTCTTAGCCTGTTTGGGCTGCGAGAAAAATTATTTTTTGGTTCAGCAACATCATCACACACATATGATGGCGACCATTACAGATTTTACGGTCTGTGTCATTCAGGAACTGTCTCGCGACGCGTTTCGGCCATCCTACGGCTCTCATCAGGCGAGTTCGAATGACTAGGGTGTCTCATTCCCTCTGTACTTTATAGTAATACCGAGGGCGGGGCCCCTCCCACTCTCTCCAAACACAATCAGCATGTATATGCTTCATAAATCGGTTTTCTGCTATCAACTTTGTTGTTTTTAATTTTAAAATTCATCTCTAATTTTTATAACTCTATACATACACCCACAAACACTCCAGGAACATCCCAATGCCCAAAATGAAGTCCAGAGTCCGAGGCACGGGCTGGATTAGGGGAAATCGATCCAAGATCCAAACCTGAGGTCTGAATCTGGCTGTGCACTGTCCATCGTGCTTCTGGCCGCTTCAAATACAGACACCAAAATGAACCCAAATATTGTCTAGAGAGATGTATAAAATTATAAAAGGGCTAAATTGCCACGGGGTACTCCAATAAGGGCTGAATCACAGAAAACACGAAGGGTAGGTGTTAGAAAAGAGATGGAAAGGGCATTCCATGAGCTCAAAACATTAAACAGACTAACTCAACGCCTGTTTGGGCGATGATAAAAATATCTGTGGCTCAACAACATCACCACACCACAAGTGATGGTGGCCATTCTATTTTTCTAAAGTCTGCATCATTCAGAAACATTAACCAGACCAACTCTTAGCCTGTTTGGGCTGCGAGAAAAATTATTTTTTGGTTCAGCAACATCATCACACACATATGATGGCGACCATTACAGATTTTACGGTCTGTGTCATTCAGGAACTGTCTCGCGACGCGTTTCGGCCATCCTACGGCTCTCATCAGGCGAGTTCGAATGACTAGGGTGTCTCATTCCCTCTGTACTTTATAGTAATACCGAGGGCGGGGCCCCTCCCACTCTCTCCAAACACAATCAGCATGTATATGCTTCATAAATCGGTTTTCTGCTATCAACTTTGTTGTTTTTAATTTTAAAATTCATCTCTAATTTTTATAACTCTATACATACACCCACAAACACTCCAGGAACATCCCAATGCCCAAAATGAAGTCCAGAGTCCGAGGCACGGGCTGGATTAGGGGAAATCGATCCAAGATCCAAACCTGAGGTCTGAATCTGGCTGTGCACTGTCCATCGTGCTTCTGGCCGCTTCAAATACAGACACCAAAATGAACCCAAATATTGTCTAGAGAGATGTATAAAATTATAAAAGGGCTAAATTGCCACGGGGTACTCCAATAAGGGCTGAATCACAGAAAACACGAAGGGTAGGTGTTAGAAAAGAGATGGAAAGGGCATTCCATGAGCTCAAAACATTAAACAGACTAACTCAACGCCTGTTTGGGCGATGATAAAAATATCTGTGGCTCAACAACATCACCACACCACAAGTGATGGTGGCCATTCTATTTTTCTAAAGTCTGCATCATTCAGAAACATTAACCAGACCAACTCTTAGCCTGTTTGGGCTGCGAGAAAAATTATTTTTTGGTTCAGCAACATCATCACACACATATGATGGCGACCATTACAGATTTTACGGTCTGTGTCATTCAGGAACTGTCTCGCGACGCGTTTCGGCCATCCTACGGCTCTCATCAGGCGAGTTCGAATGACTAGGGTGTCTCATTCCCTCTGTACTTTATAGTAATACCGAGGGCGGGGCCCCTCCCACTCTCTCCAAACACAATCAGCATGTATATGCTTCATAAATCGGTTTTCTGCTATCAACTTTGTTGTTTTTAATTTTAAAATTCATCTCTAATTTTTATAACTCTATACATACACCCACAAACACTCCAGGAACATCCCAATGCCCAAAATGAAGTCCAGAGTCCGAGGCACGGGCTGGATTAGGGGAAATCGATCCAAGATCCAAACCTGAGGTCTGAATCTGGCTGTGCACTGTCCATCGTGCTTCTGGCCGCTTCAAATACAGACACCAAAATGAACCCAAATATTGTCTAGAGAGATGTATAAAATTATAAAAGGGCTAAATTGCCACGGGGTACTCCAATAAGGGCTGAATCACAGAAAACACGAAGGGTAGGTGTTAGAAAAGAGATGGAAAGGGCATTCCATGAGCTCAAAACATTAAACAGACTAACTCAACGCCTGTTTGGGCGATGATAAAAATATCTGTGGCTCAACAACATCACCACACCACAAGTGATGGTGGCCATTCTATTTTTCTAAAGTCTGCATCATTCAGAAACATTAACCAGACCAACTCTTAGCCTGTTTGGGCTGCGAGAAAAATTATTTTTTGGTTCAGCAACATCATCACACACATATGATGGCGACCATTACAGATTTTACGGTCTGTGTCATTCAGGAACTGTCTCGCGACGCGTTTCGGCCATCCTACGGCTCTCATCAGGCGAGTTCGAATGACTAGGGTGTCTCATTCCCTCTGTACTTTATAGTAATACCGAGGGCGGGGCCCCTCCCACTCTCTCCAAACACAATCAGCATGTATATGCTTCATAAATCGGTTTTCTGCTATCAACTTTGTTGTTTTTAATTTTAAAATTCATCTCTAATTTTTATAACTCTATACATACACCCACAAACACTCCAGGAACATCCCAATGCCCAAAATGAAGTCCAGAGTCCGAGGCACGGGCTGGATTAGGGGAAATCGATCCAAGATCCAAACCTGAGGTCTGAATCTGGCTGTGCACTGTCCATCGTGCTTCTGGCCGCTTCAAATACAGACACCAAAATGAACCCAAATATTGTCTAGAGAGATGTATAAAATTATAAAAGGGCTAAATTGCCACGGGGTACTCCAATAAGGGCTGAATCACAGAAAACACGAAGGGTAGGTGTTAGAAAAGAGATGGAAAGGGCATTCCATGAGCTCAAAACATTAAACAGACTAACTCAACGCCTGTTTGGGCGATGATAAAAATATCTGTGGCTCAACAACATCACCACACCACAAGTGATGGTGGCCATTCTATTTTTCTAAAGTCTGCATCATTCAGAAACATTAACCAGACCAACTCTTAGCCTGTTTGGGCTGCGAGAAAAATTATTTTTTGGTTCAGCAACATCATCACACACATATGATGGCGACCATTACAGATTTTACGGTCTGTGTCATTCAGGAACTGTCTCGCGACGCGTTTCGGCCATCCTACGGCTCTCATCAGGCGAGTTCGAATGACTAGGGTGTCTCATTCCCTCTGTACTTTATAGTAATACCGAGGGCGGGGCCCCTCCCACTCTCTCCAAACACAATCAGCATGTATATGCTTCATAAATCGGTTTTCTGCTATCAACTTTGTTGTTTTTAATTTTAAAATTCATCTCTAATTTTTATAACTCTATACATACACCCACAAACACTCCAGGAACATCCCAATGCCCAAAATGAAGTCCAGAGTCCGAGGCACGGGCTGGATTAGGGGAAATCGATCCAAGATCCAAACCTGAGGTCTGAATCTGGCTGTGCACTGTCCATCGTGCTTCTGGCCGCTTCAAATACAGACACCAAAATGAACCCAAATATTGTCTAGAGAGATGTATAAAATTATAAAAGGGCTAAATTGCCACGGGGTACTCCAATAAGGGCTGAATCACAGAAAACACGAAGGGTAGGTGTTAGAAAAGAGATGGAAAGGGCATTCCATGAGCTCAAAACATTAAACAGACTAACTCAACGCCTGTTTGGGCGATGATAAAAATATCTGTGGCTCAACAACATCACCACACCACAAGTGATGGTGGCCATTCTATTTTTCTAAAGTCTGCATCATTCAGAAACATTAACCAGACCAACTCTTAGCCTGTTTGGGCTGCGAGAAAAATTATTTTTTGGTTCAGCAACATCATCACACACATATGATGGCGACCATTACAGATTTTACGGTCTGTGTCATTCAGGAACTGTCTCGCGACGCGTTTCGGCCATCCTACGGCTCTCATCAGGCGAGTTCGAATGACTAGGGTGTCTCATTCCCTCTGTACTTTATAGTAATACCGAGGGCGGGGCCCCTCCCACTCTCTCCAAACACAATCAGCATGTATATGCTTCATAAATCGGTTTTCTGCTATCAACTTTGTTGTTTTTAATTTTAAAATTCATCTCTAATTTTTATAACTCTATACATACACCCACAAACACTCCAGGAACATCCCAATGCCCAAAATGAAGTCCAGAGTCCGAGGCACGGGCTGGATTAGGGGAAATCGATCCAAGATCCAAACCTGAGGTCTGAATCTGGCTGTGCACTGTCCATCGTGCTTCTGGCCGCTTCAAATACAGACACCAAAATGAACCCAAATATTGTCTAGAGAGATGTATAAAATTATAAAAGGGCTAAATTGCCACGGGGTACTCCAATAAGGGCTGAATCACAGAAAACACGAAGGGTAGGTGTTAGAAAAGAGATGGAAAGGGCATTCCATGAGCTCAAAACATTAAACAGACTAACTCAACGCCTGTTTGGGCGATGATAAAAATATCTGTGGCTCAACAACATCACCACACCACAAGTGATGGTGGCCATTCTATTTTTCTAAAGTCTGCATCATTCAGAAACATTAACCAGACCAACTCTTAGCCTGTTTGGGCTGCGAGAAAAATTATTTTTTGGTTCAGCAACATCATCACACACATATGATGGCGACCATTACAGATTTTACGGTCTGTGTCATTCAGGAACTGTCTCGCGACGCGTTTCGGCCATCCTACGGCTCTAGGGTTAGGGTTAGGGTTAGGGTTAGGGGAAATCGATCCAAGATCCAAACCTGAGGTCTGAATCTGGCTGTGCACTGTCCATCGTGCTTCTGGCCGCTTCAAATACAGACACCAAAATGAACCCAAATATTGTCTAGAGAGATGTATAAAATTATAAAAGGGCTAAATTGCCACGGGGTACTCCAATAAGGGCTGAATCACAGAAAACACGAAGGGTAGGTGTTAGAAAAGAGATGGAAAGGGCATTCCATGAGCTCAAAACATTAAACAGACTAACTCAACGCCTGTTTGGGCGATGAGAAAAATATCTGTGGCTCAACAACATCACCACACCACTAATGATGGTGGCCATTCTATTTTTCTAAAGTCTGTATCATTCAGAAACATTATCCAGACCAACTCTTAGCCTGTTTGGGCTGCGAGAAAAATTATTTTTTGGTTCAGCAACATCATCACACACATATGATGGCGACCATTACAGATTTTACGGTCTGTGTCATTCAGGAACTGTCTCGCGACGCGTTTCGGCCATCCTACGGCTCTCATCAGGCGAGTTCGAATGACTAGGGTGTCTCATTCCCTCTGTACTTTATAGTAATACCGAGGGCGGGGCCCCTCCCACTCTCTCCAAACACAATCAGCATGTATATGCTTCATAAAACGGTTTTCTGCTATCAACTTTGTTGTTTTTAATTTTAAAATTCATCTCTAATTTTTATAACTCTATACATACACCCACAAACACTCCAGGAACATCCCAATGCCCAAAATGAAGTCCAGAGTCCGAGGCACGGGCTGGATTAGGGGAAATCGATCCAAGATCCAAACCTGAGGTCTGAATCTGGCTGTGCACTGTCCATCGTGCTTCTGGCCGCTTCAAATACAGACACCAAAATGAACCCAAATATTGTCTAGAGAGATGTATAAAATTATAAAAGGGCTAAATTGCCACGGGGTACTCCAATAAGGGCTGAATCACAGAAAACACGAAGGGTAGGTGTTAGAAAAGAGATGGAAAGGGCATTCCATGAGCTCAAAACATTAAACAGACTAACTCAACGCCTGTTTGGGCGGGTTAGGGTTAGGGTTAGGGTTAGGGGAAACAGATCCAAGATCCAGACCTGAGGTCTGAAACTGGTTAGGCATTGTCCATCGTGCAAATGGCCGCTTCAAATATGAACACCAAAATGAACCCAAATGCTGTTTAGAGAGCTGTATAAAATTATAAACAGGGCTAAATTGCCAAGGGTTTCTCCAATGAGGGTTGAATCACAGCAAACACAAAGGGTAGGTGTTAGAAATGATGTGGAAAGGGCATACCACGAGAACAATACATTAAAACATTAAACAGACAAACTCGCAGCCTGTTTGGGCTGGGAGAAAAAATATTTTTGGCTCAACAACATCACCCTACACAAATGATGGTGGCCATTTTATTGTTTTACAGTCTGTGTCACTCAGGAACTGTCTCGCGACGCGTTTCGGCCATCCTACGGCTCTCATCAGGCGAGTTCGAATGACTGTAATGTCTCCTTCCCTCCGTACTTTATAGTGATACAGAGGGCGTGGCCCCTCCCACTCTCTCCAAACACCATCAGCATAATATATGCGTCATGAATTGTGTTTTTGCTATCAACTTTGTTGTTTTTAATTTTAAAATTTATTTCTCATTTTTATAATTCCATACAAACACTCACAAACACTCCAGGAACATCCCAATGTCAAACTGAAGTCCAAAGTACGAGGCACGAGCTGAGTTAGGGGAAACAGATCCAAGATCCAGACCTGAGGTCTGAAACTGGTTAGGCATTGTCCATCGTGCAAATGGCCGCTTCAAATATGAACACCAAAATGAACCCAAATGCTGTTTAGAGAGCTGTATAAAATTATAAACAGGGCTAAATTGCCAAGGGTTTCTCCAATGAGGGTTGAATCACAGCAAACACAAAGGGTAGGTGTTAGAAATGATGTGGAAAGGGCATACCACGAGAACAATACATTAAAACATTAAACAGACAAACTCGCAGCCTGTTTGGGCTGGGAGAAAAAATATTTTTGGCTCAACAACATCACCCTACACAAATGATGGTGGCCATTTTATTGTTTTACAGTCTGTGTCACTCAGGAACTGTCTCGCGACGCGTTTCGGCCATCCTACGGCTCTCATCAGGCGAGTTCGAATGACTGTAATGTCTCCTTCCCTCCGTACTTTATAGTGATACAGAGGGCGTGGCCCCTCCCACTCTCTCCAAACACCATCAGCATAATATATGCGTCATGAATTGTGTTTTTGCTATCAACTTTGTTGTTTTTAATTTTAAAATTTATTTCTCATTTTTATAATTCCATACAAACACTCACAAACACTCCAGGAACATCCCAATGTCAAACTGAAGTCCAAAGTACGAGGCACGAGCTGAGTTAGGGGAAACAGATCCAAGATCCAGACCTGAGGTCTGAAACTGGTTAGGCATTGTCCATCGTGCAAATGGCCGCTTCAAATATGAACACCAAAATGAACCCAAATGCTGTTTAGAGAGCTGTATAAAATTATAAACAGGGCTAAATTGCCAAGGGTTTCTCCAATGAGGGTTGAATCACAGCAAACACAAAGGGTAGGTGTTAGAAATGATGTGGAAAGGGCATACCACGAGAACAATACATTAAAACATTAAACAGACAAACTCGCAGCCTGTTTGGGCTGGGAGAAAAAATATTTTTGGCTCAACAACATCACCCTACACAAATGATGGTGGCCATTTTATTGTTTTACAGTCTGTGTCACTCAGGAACTGTCTCGCGACGCGTTTCGGCCATCCTACGGCTCTCATCAGGCGAGTTCGAATGACTGTAATGTCTCCTTCCCTCCGTACTTTATAGTGATACAGAGGGCGTGGCCCCTCCCACTCTCTCCAAACACCATCAGCATAATATATGCGTCATGAATTGTGTTTTTGCTATCAACTTTGTTGTTTTTAATTTTAAAATTTATTTCTCATTTTTATAATTCCATACAAACACTCACAAACACTCCAGGAACATCCCAATGTCAAACTGAAGTCCAAAGTACGAGGCACGAGCTGAGTTAGGGGAAACAGATCCAAGATCCAGACCTGAGGTCTGAAACTGGTTAGGCATTGTCCATCGTGCAAATGGCCGCTTCAAATATGAACACCAAAATGAACCCAAATGCTGTTTAGAGAGCTGTATAAAATTATAAACAGGGCTAAATTGCCAAGGGTTTCTCCAATGAGGGTTGAATCACAGCAAACACAAAGGGTAGGTGTTAGAAATGATGTGGAAAGGGCATACCACGAGAACAATACATTAAAACATTAAACAGACAAACTCGCAGCCTGTTTGGGCTGGGAGAAAAAATATTTTTGGCTCAACAACATCACCCTACACAAATGATGGTGGCCATTTTATTGTTTTACAGTCTGTGTCACTCAGGAACTGTCTCGCGACGCGTTTCGGCCATCCTACGGCTCTCATCAGGCGAGTTCGAATGACTGTAATGTCTCCTTCCCTCCGTACTTTATAGTGATACAGAGGGCGTGGCCCCTCCCACTCTCTCCAAACACCATCAGCATAATATATGCGTCATGAATTGTGTTTTTGCTATCAACTTTGTTGTTTTTAATTTTAAAATTTATTTCTCATTTTTATAATTCCATACAAACACTCACAAACACTCCAGGAACATCCCAATGTCAAACTGAAGTCCAAAGTACGAGGCACGAGCTGAGTTAGGGGAAACAGATCCAAGATCCAGACCTGAGGTCTGAAACTGGTTAGGCATTGTCCATCGTGCAAATGGCCGCTTCAAATATGAACACCAAAATGAACCCAAATGCTGTTTAGAGAGCTGTATAAAATTATAAACAGGGCTAAATTGCCAAGGGTTTCTCCAATGAGGGTTGAATCACAGCAAACACAAAGGGTAGGTGTTAGAAATGATGTGGAAAGGGCATACCACGAGAACAATACATTAAAACATTAAACAGACAAACTCGCAGCCTGTTTGGGCTGGGAGAAAAAATATTTTTGGCTCAACAACATCACCCTACACAAATGATGGTGGCCATTTTATTGTTTTACAGTCTGTGTCACTCAGGAACTGTCTCGCGACGCGTTTCGGCCATCCTACGGCTCTCATCAGGCGAGTTCGAATGACTGTAATGTCTCCTTCCCTCCGTACTTTATAGTGATACAGAGGGCGTGGCCCCTCCCACTCTCTCCAAACACCATCAGCATAATATATGCGTCATGAATTGTGTTTTTGCTATCAACTTTGTTGTTTTTAATTTTAAAATTTATTTCTCATTTTTATAATTCCATACAAACACTCACAAACACTCCAGGAACATCCCAATGTCAAACTGAAGTCCAAAGTACGAGGCACGAGCTGAGTTAGGGGAAACAGATCCAAGATCCAGACCTGAGGTCTGAAACTGGTTAGGCATTGTCCATCGTGCAAATGGCCGCTTCAAATATGAACACCAAAATGAACCCAAATGCTGTTTAGAGAGCTGTATAAAATTATAAACAGGGCTAAATTGCCAAGGGTTTCTCCAATGAGGGTTGAATCACAGCAAACACAAAGGGTAGGTGTTAGAAATGATGTGGAAAGGGCATACCACGAGAACAATACATTAAAACATTAAACAGACAAACTCGCAGCCTGTTTGGGCTGGGAGAAAAAATATTTTTGGCTCAACAACATCACCCTACACAAATGATGGTGGCCATTTTATTGTTTTACAGTCTGTGTCACTCAGGAACTGTCTCGCGACGCGTTTCGGCCATCCTACGGCTCTCATCAGGCGAGTTCGAATGACTGTAATGTCTCCTTCCCTCCGTACTTTATAGTGATACAGAGGGCGTGGCCCCTCCCACTCTCTCCAAACACCATCAGCATAATATATGCGTCATGAATTGTGTTTTTGCTATCAACTTTGTTGTTTTTAATTTTAAAATTTATTTCTCATTTTTATAATTCCATACAAACACTCACAAACACTCCAGGAACATCCCAATGTCAAACTGAAGTCCAAAGTACGAGGCACGAGCTGAGTTAGGGGAAACAGATCCAAGATCCAGACCTGAGGTCTGAAACTGGTTAGGCATTGTCCATCGTGCAAATGGCCGCTTCAAATATGAACACCAAAATGAACCCAAATGCTGTTTAGAGAGCTGTATAAAATTATAAACAGGGCTAAATTGCCAAGGGTTTCTCCAATGAGGGTTGAATCACAGCAAACACAAAGGGTAGGTGTTAGAAATGATGTGGAAAGGGCATACCACGAGAACAATACATTAAAACATTAAACAGACAAACTCGCAGCCTGTTTGGGCTGGGAGAAAAAATATTTTTGGCTCAACAACATCACCCTACACAAATGATGGTGGCCATTTTATTGTTTTACAGTCTGTGTCACTCAGGAACTGTCTCGCGACGCGTTTCGGCCATCCTACGGCTCTCATCAGGCGAGTTCGAATGACTGTAATGTCTCCTTCCCTCCGTACTTTATAGTGATACAGAGGGCGTGGCCCCTCCCACTCTCTCCAAACACCATCAGCATAATATATGCGTCATGAATTGTGTTTTTGCTATCAACTTTGTTGTTTTTAATTTTAAAATTTATTTCTCATTTTTATAATTCCATACAAACACTCACAAACACTCCAGGAACATCCCAATGTCAAACTGAAGTCCAAAGTACGAGGCACGAGCTGAGTTAGGGGAAACAGATCCAAGATCCAGACCTGAGGTCTGAAACTGGTTAGGCATTGTCCATCGTGCAAATGGCCGCTTCAAATATGAACACCAAAATGAACCCAAATGCTGTTTAGAGAGCTGTATAAAATTATAAACAGGGCTAAATTGCCAAGGGTTTCTCCAATGAGGGTTGAATCACAGCAAACACAAAGGGTAGGTGTTAGAAATGATGTGGAAAGGGCATACCACGAGAACAATACATTAAAACATTAAACAGACAAACTCGCAGCCTGTTTGGGCTGGGAGAAAAAATATTTTTGGCTCAACAACATCACCCTACACAAATGATGGTGGCCATTTTATTGTTTTACAGTCTGTGTCACTCAGGAACTGTCTCGCGACGCGTTTCGGCCATCCTACGGCTCTCATCAGGCGAGTTCGAATGACTGTAATGTCTCCTTCCCTCCGTACTTTATAGTGATACAGAGGGCGTGGCCCCTCCCACTCTCTCCAAACACCATCAGCATAATATATGCGTCATGAATTGTGTTTTTGCTATCAACTTTGTTGTTTTTAATTTTAAAATTTATTTCTCATTTTTATAATTCCATACAAACACTCACAAACACTCCAGGAACATCCCAATGTCAAACTGAAGTCCAAAGTACGAGGCACGAGCTGAGTTAGGGGAAACAGATCCAAGATCCAGACCTGAGGTCTGAAACTGGTTAGGCATTGTCCATCGTGCAAATGGCCGCTTCAAATATGAACACCAAAATGAACCCAAATGCTGTTTAGAGAGCTGTATAAAATTATAAACAGGGCTAAATTGCCAAGGGTTTCTCCAATGAGGGTTGAATCACAGCAAACACAAAGGGTAGGTGTTAGAAATGATGTGGAAAGGGCATACCACGAGAACAATACATTAAAACATTAAACAGACAAACTCGCAGCCTGTTTGGGCTGGGAGAAAAAATATTTTTGGCTCAACAACATCACCCTACACAAATGATGGTGGCCATTTTATTGTTTTACAGTCTGTGTCACTCAGGAACTGTCTCGCGACGCGTTTCGGCCATCCTACGGCTCTCATCAGGCGAGTTCGAATGACTGTAATGTCTCCTTCCCTCCGTACTTTATAGTGATACAGAGGGCGTGGCCCCTCCCACTCTCTCCAAACACCATCAGCATAATATATGCGTCATGAATTGTGTTTTTGCTATCAACTTTGTTGTTTTTAATTTTAAAATTTATTTCTCATTTTTATAATTCCATACAAACACTCACAAACACTCCAGGAACATCCCAATGTCAAACTGAAGTCCAAAGTACGAGGCACGAGCTGAGTTAGGGGAAACAGATCCAAGATCCAGACCTGAGGTCTGAAACTGGTTAGGCATTGTCCATCGTGCAAATGGCCGCTTCAAATATGAACACCAAAATGAACCCAAATGCTGTTTAGAGAGCTGTATAAAATTATAAACAGGGCTAAATTGCCAAGGGTTTCTCCAATGAGGGTTGAATCACAGCAAACACAAAGGGTAGGTGTTAGAAATGATGTGGAAAGGGCATACCACGAGAACAATACATTAAAACATTAAACAGACAAACTCGCAGCCTGTTTGGGCTGGGAGAAAAAATATTTTTGGCTCAACAACATCACCCTACACAAATGATGGTGGCCATTTTATTGTTTTACAGTCTGTGTCACTCAGGAACTGTCTCGCGACGCGTTTCGGCCATCCTACGGCTCTCATCAGGCGAGTTCGAATGACTGTAATGTCTCCTTCCCTCCGTACTTTATAGTGATACAGAGGGCGTGGCCCCTCCCACTCTCTCCAAACACCATCAGCATAATATATGCGTCATGAATTGTGTTTTTGCTATCAACTTTGTTGTTTTTAATTTTAAAATTTATTTCTCATTTTTATAATTCCATACAAACACTCACAAACACTCCAGGAACATCCCAATGTCAAACTGAAGTCCAAAGTACGAGGCACGAGCTGAGTTAGGGGAAACAGATCCAAGATCCAGACCTGAGGTCTGAAACTGGTTAGGCATTGTCCATCGTGCAAATGGCCGCTTCAAATATGAACACCAAAATGAACCCAAATGCTGTTTAGAGAGCTGTATAAAATTATAAACAGGGCTAAATTGCCAAGGGTTTCTCCAATGAGGGTTGAATCACAGCAAACACAAAGGGTAGGTGTTAGAAATGATGTGGAAAGGGCATACCACGAGAACAATACATTAAAACATTAAACAGACAAACTCGCAGCCTGTTTGGGCTGGGAGAAAAAATATTTTTGGCTCAACAACATCACCCTACACAAATGATGGTGGCCATTTTATTGTTTTACAGTCTGTGTCACTCAGGAACTGTCTCGCGACGCGTTTCGGCCATCCTACGGCTCTCATCAGGCGAGTTCGAATGACTGTAATGTCTCCTTCCCTCCGTACTTTATAGTGATACAGAGGGCGTGGCCCCTCCCACTCTCTCCAAACACCATCAGCATAATATATGCGTCATGAATTGTGTTTTTGCTATCAACTTTGTTGTTTTTAATTTTAAAATTTATTTCTCATTTTTATAATTCCATACAAACACTCACAAACACTCCAGGAACATCCCAATGTCAAACTGAAGTCCAAAGTACGAGGCACGAGCTGAGTTAGGGGAAACAGATCCAAGATCCAGACCTGAGGTCTGAAACTGGTTAGGCATTGTCCATCGTGCAAATGGCCGCTTCAAATATGAACACCAAAATGAACCCAAATGCTGTTTAGAGAGCTGTATAAAATTATAAACAGGGCTAAATTGCCAAGGGTTTCTCCAATGAGGGTTGAATCACAGCAAACACAAAGGGTAGGTGTTAGAAATGATGTGGAAAGGGCATACCACGAGAACAATACATTAAAACATTAAACAGACAAACTCGCAGCCTGTTTGGGCTGGGAGAAAAAATATTTTTGGCTCAACAACATCACCCTACACAAATGATGGTGGCCATTTTATTGTTTTACAGTCTGTGTCACTCAGGAACTGTCTCGCGACGCGTTTCGGCCATCCTACGGCTCTCATCAGGCGAGTTCGAATGACTGTAATGTCTCCTTCCCTCCGTACTTTATAGTGATACAGAGGGCGTGGCCCCTCCCACTCTCTCCAAACACCATCAGCATAATATATGCGTCATGAATTGTGTTTTTGCTATCAACTTTGTTGTTTTTAATTTTAAAATTTATTTCTCATTTTTATAATTCCATACAAACACTCACAAACACTCCAGGAACATCCCAATGTCAAACTGAAGTCCAAAGTACGAGGCACGAGCTGAGTTAGGGGAAACAGATCCAAGATCCAGACCTGAGGTCTGAAACTGGTTAGGCATTGTCCATCGTGCAAATGGCCGCTTCAAATATGAACACCAAAATGAACCCAAATGCTGTTTAGAGAGCTGTATAAAATTATAAACAGGGCTAAATTGCCAAGGGTTTCTCCAATGAGGGTTGAATCACAGCAAACACAAAGGGTAGGTGTTAGAAATGATGTGGAAAGGGCATACCACGAGAACAATACATTAAAACATTAAACAGACAAACTCGCAGCCTGTTTGGGCTGGGAGAAAAAATATTTTTGGCTCAACAACATCACCCTACACAAATGATGGTGGCCATTTTATTGTTTTACAGTCTGTGTCACTCAGGAACTGTCTCGCGACGCGTTTCGGCCATCCTACGGCTCTCATCAGGCGAGTTCGAATGACTGTAATGTCTCCTTCCCTCCGTACTTTATAGTGATACAGAGGGCGTGGCCCCTCCCACTCTCTCCAAACACCATCAGCATAATATATGCGTCATGAATTGTGTTTTTGCTATCAACTTTGTTGTTTTTAATTTTAAAATTTATTTCTCATTTTTATAATTCCATACAAACACTCACAAACACTCCAGGAACATCCCAATGTCAAACTGAAGTCCAAAGTACGAGGCACGAGCTGAGTTAGGGGAAACAGATCCAAGATCCAGACCTGAGGTCTGAAACTGGTTAGGCATTGTCCATCGTGCAAATGGCCGCTTCAAATATGAACACCAAAATGAACCCAAATGCTGTTTAGAGAGCTGTATAAAATTATAAACAGGGCTAAATTGCCAAGGGTTTCTCCAATGAGGGTTGAATCACAGCAAACACAAAGGGTAGGTGTTAGAAATGATGTGGAAAGGGCATACCACGAGAACAATACATTAAAACATTAAACAGACAAACTCGCAGCCTGTTTGGGCTGGGAGAAAAAATATTTTTGGCTCAACAACATCACCCTACACAAATGATGGTGGCCATTTTATTGTTTTACAGTCTGTGTCACTCAGGAACTGTCTCGCGACGCGTTTCGGCCATCCTACGGCTCTCATCAGGCGAGTTCGAATGACTGTAATGTCTCCTTCCCTCCGTACTTTATAGTGATACAGAGGGCGTGGCCCCTCCCACTCTCTCCAAACACCATCAGCATAATATATGCGTCATGAATTGTGTTTTTGCTATCAACTTTGTTGTTTTTAATTTTAAAATTTATTTCTCATTTTTATAATTCCATACAAACACTCACAAACACTCCAGGAACATCCCAATGTCAAACTGAAGTCCAAAGTACGAGGCACGAGCTGAGTTAGGGGAAACAGATCCAAGATCCAGACCTGAGGTCTGAAACTGGTTAGGCATTGTCCATCGTGCAAATGGCCGCTTCAAATATGAACACCAAAATGAACCCAAATGCTGTTTAGAGAGCTGTATAAAATTATAAACAGGGCTAAATTGCCAAGGGTTTCTCCAATGAGGGTTGAATCACAGCAAACACAAAGGGTAGGTGTTAGAAATGATGTGGAAAGGGCATACCACGAGAACAATACATTAAAACATTAAACAGACAAACTCGCAGCCTGTTTGGGCTGGGAGAAAAAATATTTTTGGCTCAACAACATCACCCTACACAAATGATGGTGGCCATTTTATTGTTTTACAGTCTGTGTCACTCAGGAACTGTCTCGCGACGCGTTTCGGCCATCCTACGGCTCTCATCAGGCGAGTTCGAATGACTGTAATGTCTCCTTCCCTCCGTACTTTATAGTGATACAGAGGGCGTGGCCCCTCCCACTCTCTCCAAACACCATCAGCATAATATATGCGTCATGAATTGTGTTTTTGCTATCAACTTTGTTGTTTTTAATTTTAAAATTTATTTCTCATTTTTATAATTCCATACAAACACTCACAAACACTCCAGGAACATCCCAATGTCAAACTGAAGTCCAAAGTACGAGGCACGAGCTGAGTTAGGGGAAACAGATCCAAGATCCAGACCTGAGGTCTGAAACTGGTTAGGCATTGTCCATCGTGCAAATGGCCGCTTCAAATATGAACACCAAAATGAACCCAAATGCTGTTTAGAGAGCTGTATAAAATTATAAACAGGGCTAAATTGCCAAGGGTTTCTCCAATGAGGGTTGAATCACAGCAAACACAAAGGGTAGGTGTTAGAAATGATGTGGAAAGGGCATACCACGAGAACAATACATTAAAACATTAAACAGACAAACTCGCAGCCTGTTTGGGCTGGGAGAAAAAATATTTTTGGCTCAACAACATCACCCTACACAAATGATGGTGGCCATTTTATTGTTTTACAGTCTGTGTCACTCAGGAACTGTCTCGCGACGCGTTTCGGCCATCCTACGGCTCTCATCAGGCGAGTTCGAATGACTGTAATGTCTCCTTCCCTCCGTACTTTATAGTGATACAGAGGGCGTGGCCCCTCCCACTCTCTCCAAACACCATCAGCATAATATATGCGTCATGAATTGTGTTTTTGCTATCAACTTTGTTGTTTTTAATTTTAAAATTTATTTCTCATTTTTATAATTCCATACAAACACTCACAAACACTCCAGGAACATCCCAATGTCAAACTGAAGTCCAAAGTACGAGGCACGAGCTGAGTTAGGGGAAACAGATCCAAGATCCAGACCTGAGGTCTGAAACTGGTTAGGCATTGTCCATCGTGCAAATGGCCGCTTCAAATATGAACACCAAAATGAACCCAAATGCTGTTTAGAGAGCTGTATAAAATTATAAACAGGGCTAAATTGCCAAGGGTTTCTCCAATGAGGGTTGAATCACAGCAAACACAAAGGGTAGGTGTTAGAAATGATGTGGAAAGGGCATACCACGAGAACAATACATTAAAACATTAAACAGACAAACTCGCAGCCTGTTTGGGCTGGGAGAAAAAATATTTTTGGCTCAACAACATCACCCTACACAAATGATGGTGGCCATTTTATTGTTTTACAGTCTGTGTCACTCAGGAACTGTCTCGCGACGCGTTTCGGCCATCCTACGGCTCTCATCAGGCGAGTTCGAATGACTGTAATGTCTCCTTCCCTCCGTACTTTATAGTGATACAGAGGGCGTGGCCCCTCCCACTCTCTCCAAACACCATCAGCATAATATATGCGTCATGAATTGTGTTTTTGCTATCAACTTTGTTGTTTTTAATTTTAAAATTTATTTCTCATTTTTATAATTCCATACAAACACTCACAAACACTCCAGGAACATCCCAATGTCAAACTGAAGTCCAAAGTACGAGGCACGAGCTGAGTTAGGGGAAACAGATCCAAGATCCAGACCTGAGGTCTGAAACTGGTTAGGCATTGTCCATCGTGCAAATGGCCGCTTCAAATATGAACACCAAAATGAACCCAAATGCTGTTTAGAGAGCTGTATAAAATTATAAACAGGGCTAAATTGCCAAGGGTTTCTCCAATGAGGGTTGAATCACAGCAAACACAAAGGGTAGGTGTTAGAAATGATGTGGAAAGGGCATACCACGAGAACAATACATTAAAACATTAAACAGACAAACTCGCAGCCTGTTTGGGCTGGGAGAAAAAATATTTTTGGCTCAACAACATCACCCTACACAAATGATGGTGGCCATTTTATTGTTTTACAGTCTGTGTCACTCAGGAACTGTCTCGCGACGCGTTTCGGCCATCCTACGGCTCTCATCAGGCGAGTTCGAATGACTGTAATGTCTCCTTCCCTCCGTACTTTATAGTGATACAGAGGGCGTGGCCCCTCCCACTCTCTCCAAACACCATCAGCATAATATATGCGTCATGAATTGTGTTTTTGCTATCAACTTTGTTGTTTTTAATTTTAAAATTTATTTCTCATTTTTATAATTCCATACAAACACTCACAAACACTCCAGGAACATCCCAATGTCAAACTGAAGTCCAAAGTACGAGGCACGAGCTGAGTTAGGGGAAACAGATCCAAGATCCAGACCTGAGGTCTGAAACTGGTTAGGCATTGTCCATCGTGCAAATGGCCGCTTCAAATATGAACACCAAAATGAACCCAAATGCTGTTTAGAGAGCTGTATAAAATTATAAACAGGGCTAAATTGCCAAGGGTTTCTCCAATGAGGGTTGAATCACAGCAAACACAAAGGGTAGGTGTTAGAAATGATGTGGAAAGGGCATACCACGAGAACAATACATTAAAACATTAAACAGACAAACTCGCAGCCTGTTTGGGCTGGGAGAAAAAATATTTTTGGCTCAACAACATCACCCTACACAAATGATGGTGGCCATTTTATTGTTTTACAGTCTGTGTCACTCAGGAACTGTCTCGCGACGCGTTTCGGCCATCCTACGGCTCTCATCAGGCGAGTTCGAATGACTGTAATGTCTCCTTCCCTCCGTACTTTATAGTGATACAGAGGGCGTGGCCCCTCCCACTCTCTCCAAACACCATCAGCATAATATATGCGTCATGAATTGTGTTTTTGCTATCAACTTTGTTGTTTTTAATTTTAAAATTTATTTCTCATTTTTATAATTCCATACAAACACTCACAAACACTCCAGGAACATCCCAATGTCAAACTGAAGTCCAAAGTACGAGGCACGAGCTGAGTTAGGGGAAACAGATCCAAGATCCAGACCTGAGGTCTGAAACTGGTTAGGCATTGTCCATCGTGCAAATGGCCGCTTCAAATATGAACACCAAAATGAACCCAAATGCTGTTTAGAGAGCTGTATAAAATTATAAACAGGGCTAAATTGCCAAGGGTTTCTCCAATGAGGGTTGAATCACAGCAAACACAAAGGGTAGGTGTTAGAAATGATGTGGAAAGGGCATACCACGAGAACAATACATTAAAACATTAAACAGACAAACTCGCAGCCTGTTTGGGCTGGGAGAAAAAATATTTTTGGCTCAACAACATCACCCTACACAAATGATGGTGGCCATTTTATTGTTTTACAGTCTGTGTCACTCAGGAACTGTCTCGCGACGCGTTTCGGCCATCCTACGGCTCTCATCAGGCGAGTTCGAATGACTGTAATGTCTCCTTCCCTCCGTACTTTATAGTGATACAGAGGGCGTGGCCCCTCCCACTCTCTCCAAACACCATCAGCATAATATATGCGTCATGAATTGTGTTTTTGCTATCAACTTTGTTGTTTTTAATTTTAAAATTTATTTCTCATTTTTATAATTCCATACAAACACTCACAAACACTCCAGGAACATCCCAATGTCAAACTGAAGTCCAAAGTACGAGGCACGAGCTGAGTTAGGGGAAACAGATCCAAGATCCAGACCTGAGGTCTGAAACTGGTTAGGCATTGTCCATCGTGCAAATGGCCGCTTCAAATATGAACACCAAAATGAACCCAAATGCTGTTTAGAGAGCTGTATAAAATTATAAACAGGGCTAAATTGCCAAGGGTTTCTCCAATGAGGGTTGAATCACAGCAAACACAAAGGGTAGGTGTTAGAAATGATGTGGAAAGGGCATACCACGAGAACAATACATTAAAACATTAAACAGACAAACTCGCAGCCTGTTTGGGCTGGGAGAAAAAATATTTTTGGCTCAACAACATCACCCTACACAAATGATGGTGGCCATTTTATTGTTTTACAGTCTGTGTCACTCAGGAACTGTCTCGCGACGCGTTTCGGCCATCCTACGGCTCTCATCAGGCGAGTTCGAATGACTGTAATGTCTCCTTCCCTCCGTACTTTATAGTGATACAGAGGGCGTGGCCCCTCCCACTCTCTCCAAACACCATCAGCATAATATATGCGTCATGAATTGTGTTTTTGCTATCAACTTTGTTGTTAGGGTTAGGGTTAGGGTTAGGGTTAGGGGAAATCGATCCAAGATCCAAACCTGAGGTCTGAATCTGGCTGTGCACTGTCCATCGTGCTTCTGGCCGCTTCAAATACAGACACCAAAATGAACCCAAATATTGTCTAGAGAGATGTATAAAATTATAAAAGGGCTAAATTGCCACGGGGTACTCCAATAAGGGCTGAATCACAGAAAACACGAAGGGTAGGTGTTAGAAAAGAGATGGAAAGGGCATTCCATGAGCTCAAAACATTAAACAGACTAACTCAACGCCTGTTTGGGCGATGAGAAAAATATCTGTGGCTCAACAACATCACCACACCACTAATGATGGTGGCCATTCTATTTTTCTAAAGTCTGTATCATTCAGAAACATTATCCAGACCAACTCTTAGCCTGTTTGGGCTGCGAGAAAAATTATTTTTTGGTTCAGCAACATCATCACACACATATGATGGCGACCATTACAGATTTTACGGTCTGTGTCATTCAGGAACTGTCTCGCGACGCGTTTCGGCCATCCTACGGCTCTCATCAGGCGAGTTCGAATGACTAGGGTGTCTCATTCCCTCTGTACTTTATAGTAATACCGAGGGCGGGGCCCCTCCCACTCTCTCCAAACACAATCAGCATGTATATGCTTCATAAATCGGTTTTCTGCTATCAACTTTGTTGTTTTTAATTTTAAAATTCATCTCTAATTTTTATAACTCTATACATACACCCACAAACACTCCAGGAACATCCCAATGCCCAAAATGAAGTCCAGAGTCCGAGGCACGGGCTGGATTAGGGGAAATCGATCCAAGATCCAAACCTGAGGTCTGAATCTGGCTGTGCACTGTCCATCGTGCTTCTGGCCGCTTCAAATACAGACACCAAAATGAACCCAAATATTGTCTAGAGAGATGTATAAAATTATAAAAGGGCTAAATTGCCACGGGGTACTCCAATAAGGGCTGAATCACAGAAAACACGAAGGGTAGGTGTTAGAAAAGAGATGGAAAGGGCATTCCATGAGCTCAAAACATTAAACAGACTAACTCAACGCCTGTTTGGGCGATGAGAAAAATATCTGTGGCTCAACAACATCACCACACCACTAATGATGGTGGCCATTCTATTTTTCTAAAGTCTGTATCATTCAGAAACATTATCCAGACCAACTCTTAGCCTGTTTGGGCTGCGAGAAAAATTATTTTTTGGTTCAGCAACATCATCACACACATATGATGGCGACCATTACAGATTTTACGGTCTGTGTCATTCAGGAACTGTCTCGCGACGCGTTTCGGCCATCCTACGGCTCTCATCAGGCGAGTTCGAATGACTAGGGTGTCTCATTCCCTCTGTACTTTATAGTAATACCGAGGGCGGGGCCCCTCCCACTCTCTCCAAACACAATCAGCATGTATATGCTTCATAAATCGGTTTTCTGCTATCAACTTTGTTGTTTTTAATTTTAAAATTCATCTCTAATTTTTATAACTCTATACATACACCCACAAACACTCCAGGAACATCCCAATGCCCAAAATGAAGTCCAGAGTCCGAGGCACGGGCTGGATTAGGGGAAATCGATCCAAGATCCAAACCTGAGGTCTGAATCTGGCTGTGCACTGTCTCCGAGGCACGGGCTGGATTAGGGGAAATCGATCCAAGATCCAAACCTGAGGTCTGAATCTGGCTGTGCTCCGAGGCACGGGCTGGATTAGGGGAAATCGATCCAAGATCCAAACCTGAGGTCTGAATCTGGCTGTGCTCCGAGGCACGGGCTGGATTAGGGGAAATCGATCCAAGATCCAAACCTGAGGTCTGAATCTGGCTGTGCACTGTCCATCGTGCTTCTGGCCGCTTCAAATACAGACACCAAAATGAACCCAAATATTGTCTAGAGAGATGTATAAAATTATAAAAGGGCTAAATTGCCACGGGGTACTCCAATAAGGGCTGAATCACAGAAAACACGAAGGGTAGGTGTTAGAAAAGAGATGGAAAGGGCATTCCATGAGCTCAAAACATTAAACAGACTAACTCAACGCCTGTTTGGGCGGGTTAGGGTTAGGGTTAGGGTTAGGGTTAGGGTTAGGGTTAGGGTTAGGTTAGGGTTAGGGTTAGGGTTAGGGTTAGGGTTAGGGTTAGGGTTAGAGTTAGGGTTAGGGTTAGGGTTAGGTTAGGGTTAGGGTTAGGGTTAGGGTTAGGGTTAGGGTTAGGGTTAGGGTTAGGGTTAGGGTTAGGTTATAGGGATAAAAACGAAAAGTGCACCCCCCTGAAGTGCACCCCCTGAATTGGATTTCCCTATATCTCGAGTTCTATAGGTCCTAGAGAGCTGAAACTCCGCCCATATACTAATTGGGGGGCGGGGCGTCGATTGCACCTGGTTTGGGATCTCTAGCGCCACCAGGCGCCGAGATATGGAAGTGCACCCCCCTGATTTTTGTACCTAGAGAGCTGAAACTCCGCCCATATACTAATTAGAGGGCGGGGAGTCGAATGCACTTGGTTTGGGAGCTCTAGCGCCACCGGGCGCCGAGATATGGTACTGCACCTAGTGTTTTTTTGTGGGTGGGATTTGTGTTTTTTTGGGCTGGGACTTGTGTTTTTTTTTTTTTTTTTTTTTTGGGGGTGGGACTTGTGTTTTTTTTTTTTTTTGGGGTGGGATTTGTGTTTTTTTGGGGTGGGACTTGTGTTTTTTTTGGGTGGGACTTGTGTTTTTTTTTTTTTTTTTTTTTTGGGGTGGGACTTGTGTTTTTTTGGGGTGGGACTTGTGTTTTTTTTGGGTGGGACTTGTGTTTTTTTGGGGAGGGACTTTTTTTTTTTTTTTTTTTTTTTTTTTTTTGGGGGTGGGACTTGTGTTTTTTGGGGGTGTGACGTGTTTTTTGGGGGGTGGGACTTGTGTTTTTTTGGAGGTGGGACTTGTGTTTTTTGGAGGTGGGACTTGTGTTTTTTGGTGGGAATTGTGTTTTTTTTGTGAACCTATAGCTCCGCCCAGGAAGTGGTCAGCGCCAAAAGCTAGGTATCATTCGAAAGGTCTTGGTGAGGCCTTTAAAATGACACCATACTTGTATCGTTCAGACCTTTGGGGGCGGAGCTATGGGACCAAATGCAATCATGTATCCAAAAATTATCTCGGTCTAGGAAAGTCGAAACGACTCGTGATTGGTGTCATTGGAAAGGTCTCGGCGAGTGCTTTCCAATGACACCTTGTTTGTGTCGCTGCGACCTTCCTAGGCCGAGATACATTTTTGATACATGAATATATTTTGTCCCATAGCTCCGCCCAGGAAGCAGTCAGCGACATGAACTAGGTATCATTCGAAAGGGCTTTCTCAGACCTTTCCAACGAGACTACTCTGATGTCTCTGTGATGTTGGAGTCATGAGATATTGGCACTCGAAATTTAACAGGAAGTGACCTTATAGCTCCGCCCAGGAAGCTTATCTTTCCCAAAACTCACCCAGACCTTTCCGATAACTCACCCCAGATTTTGGGGGCGTGACTTTGGGGGTGTGTCTTGTGTTTTTTGGGGGTGTGTCTTGTGTTTTTTGGGGGTGGGACTTGTGTTTTTTGGGGGTGGGACTTGTGTTTTTTGGGGGTGGGACTTGTGTTTTTTGGGGGTGGGACTTGTGTTTTTTGTGGGTGGGACTTGTGTTTTTTTGGGGTGGGACTTGTGGTTTTTTGGGTTAGGTTATAGACCAAAATGCGAAGTTAGGGTTAGGGTTGGGTTAGGGGTTAGGGTTAGGATAGGTTAGGGTTAGGTTAGGGTTAGGGTTAGGGTTAGGGTTAGAAGGGTTAGGGTTAGGTTATAGGGATAAAAACGAAAAGTGCACCCCCCTGAAGTGCACCCCCTGAATTGGATTTCCCTATATCTCGAGTTCTATAGGTCCTAGAGAGCTGAAACTCCGCCCATATACTAATTGGGGGGCGGGGCGTCGATTGCACCTGGTTTGGGATCTCTAGCGCCACCAGGCGCCGAGATATGGAAGTGCACCCCCCTGATTTTTGTACCTAGAGAGCTGAAACTCCGCCCATATACTAATTAGAGGGCGGGGAGTCGAATGCACTTGGTTTGGGAGCTCTAGCGCCACCGGGCGCCGAGATATGGTACTGCACCTAGTGTTTTTTTGTGGGTGGGATTTGTGTTTTTTTGGGCTGGGACTTGTGTTTTTTTTTTTTTTTTTTTTTGGGGGTGGGACTTGTGTTTTTTTTTTTTTTTGGGGTGGGATTTGTGTTTTTTTGGGGTGGGACTTGTGTTTTTTTTGGGTGGGACTTGTGTTTTTTTTTTTTTTTTTTTTTTGGGGTGGGACTTGTGTTTTTTTGGGGTGGGACTTGTGTTTTTTTTGGGTGGGACTTGTGTTTTTTTGGGGAGGGACTTTTTTTTTTTTTTTTTTTTTTTTTTTTTTGGGGGTGGGACTTGTGTTTTTTGGGGGTGTGACGTGTTTTTTGGGGGGTGGGACTTGTGTTTTTTTGGAGGTGGGACTTGTGTTTTTTGGAGGTGGGACTTGTGTTTTTTGGTGGGAATTGTGTTTTTTTTGTGAACCTATAGCTCCGCCCAGGAAGTGGTCAGCGCCAAAAGCTAGGTATCATTCGAAAGGTCTTGGTGAGGCCTTTAAAATGACACCATACTTGTATCGTTCAGACCTTTGGGGGCGGAGCTATGGGACCAAATGCAATCATGTATCCAAAAATTATCTCGGTCTAGGAAAGTCGAAACGACTCGTGATTGGTGTCATTGGAAAGGTCTCGGCGAGTGCTTTCCAATGACACCTTGTTTGTGTCGCTGCGACCTTCCTAGGCCGAGATACATTTTTGATACATGAATATATTTTGTCCCATAGCTCCGCCCAGGAAGCAGTCAGCGACATGAACTAGGTATCATTCGAAAGGGCTTTCTCAGACCTTTCCAACGAGACTACTCTGATGTCTCTGTGATGTTGGAGTCATGAGATATTGGCACTCGAAATTTAACAGGAAGTGACCTTATAGCTCCGCCCAGGAAGCTTATCTTTCCCAAAACTCACCCAGACCTTTCCGATAACTCACCCCAGATTTTGGGGGCGTGACTTTGGGGGTGTGTCTTGTGTTTTTTGGGGGTGTGTCTTGTGTTTTTTGGGGGTGGGACTTGTGTTTTTTGGGGGTGGGACTTGTGTTTTTTGGGGGTGGGACTTGTGTTTTTTGGGGGTGGGACTTGTGTTTTTTGTGGGTGGGACTTGTGTTTTTTTGGGGTGGGACTTGTGGTTTTTTGGGTTAGGTTATAGACCAAAATGCGAAGTTAGGGTTAGGGTTGGGTTAGGGGTTAGGGTTAGGATAGGTTAGGGTTAGGTTAGGGTTAGGGTTAGGGTTAGGGTTAGAAGGGTTAGGGTTAGGTTATAGGGATAAAAACGAAAAGTGCACCCCCCTGAAGTGCACCCCCTGAATTGGATTTCCCTATATCTCGAGTTCTATAGGTCCTAGAGAGCTGAAACTCCGCCCATATACTAATTGGGGGGCGGGGCGTCGATTGCACCTGGTTTGGGATCTCTAGCGCCACCAGGCGCCGAGATATGGAAGTGCACCCCCCTGATTTTTGTACCTAGAGAGCTGAAACTCCGCCCATATACTAATTAGAGGGCGGGGAGTCGAATGCACTTGGTTTGGGAGCTCTAGCGCCACCGGGCGCCGAGATATGGTACTGCACCTAGTGTTTTTTTGTGGGTGGGATTTGTGTTTTTTTGGGCTGGGACTTGTGTTTTTTTTTTTTTTTTTTTTTGGGGGTGGGACTTGTGTTTTTTTTTTTTTTTTGGGGTGGGATTTGTGTTTTTTTGGGGTGGGACTTGTGTTTTTTTTGGGTGGGACTTGTGTTTTTTTTTTTTTTTTTTTTTTTGGGGTGGGACTTGTGTTTTTTTGGGGTGGGACTTGTGTTTTTTTTGGGTGGGACTTGTGTTTTTTTGGGGAGGGACTTTTTTTTTTTTTTTTTTTTTTTTTTTTTGGGGGTGGGACTTGTGTTTTTTGGGGGTGTGACGTGTTTTTTGGGGGGTGGGACTTGTGTTTTTTTGGAGGTGGGACTTGTGTTTTTTGGAGGTGGGACTTGTGTTTTTTGGTGGGAATTGTGTTTTTTTTGTGAACCTATAGCTCCGCCCAGGAAGTGGTCAGCGCCAAAAGCTAGGTATCATTCGAAAGGTCTTGGTGAGGCCTTTAAAATGACACCATACTTGTATCGTTCAGACCTTTGGGGGCGGAGCTATGGGACCAAATGCAATCATGTATCCAAAAATTATCTCGGTCTAGGAAAGTCGAAACGACTCGTGATTGGTGTCATTGGAAAGGTCTCGGCGAGTGCTTTCCAATGACACCTTGTTTGTGTCGCTGCGACCTTCCTAGGCCGAGATACATTTTTGATACATGAATATATTTTGTCCCATAGCTCCGCCCAGGAAGCAGTCAGCGACATGAACTAGGTATCATTCGAAAGGGCTTTCTCAGACCTTTCCAACGAGACTACTCTGATGTCTCTGTGATGTTGGAGTCATGAGATATTGGCACTCGAAATTTAACAGGAAGTGACCTTATAGCTCCGCCCAGGAAGCTTATCTTTCCCAAAACTCACCCAGACCTTTCCGATAACTCACCCCAGATTTTGGGGGCGTGACTTTGGGGGTGTGTCTTGTGTTTTTTGGGGGTGTGTCTTGTGTTTTTTGGGGGTGGGACTTGTGTTTTTTGGGGGTGGGACTTGTGTTTTTTGGGGGTGGGACTTGTGTTTTTTGGGGGTGGGACTTGTGTTTTTTGTGGGTGGGACTTGTGTTTTTTTGGGGTGGGACTTGTGGTTTTTTGGGTTAGGTTATAGACCAAAATGCGAAGTTAGGGTTAGGGTTGGGTTAGGGGTTAGGGTTAGGATAGGTTAGGGTTAGGTTAGGGTTAGGGTTAGGGTTAGGGTTAGAAGGGTTAGGGTTAGGTTATAGGGATAAAAACGAAAAGTGCACCCCCCTGAAGTGCACCCCCTGAATTGGATTTCCCTATATCTCGAGTTCTATAGGTCCTAGAGAGCTGAAACTCCGCCCATATACTAATTGGGGGGCGGGGCGTCGATTGCACCTGGTTTGGGATCTCTAGCGCCACCAGGCGCCGAGATATGGAAGTGCACCCCCCTGATTTTTGTACCTAGAGAGCTGAAACTCCGCCCATATACTAATTAGAGGGCGGGGAGTCGAATGCACTTGGTTTGGGAGCTCTAGCGCCACCGGGCGCCGAGATATGGTACTGCACCTAGTGTTTTTTTGTGGGTGGGATTTGTGTTTTTTTGGGCTGGGACTTGTGTTTTTTTTTTTTTTTTTTTTTGGGGGTGGGACTTGTGTTTTTTTTTTTTTTTGGGGTGGGATTTGTGTTTTTTTGGGGTGGGACTTGTGTTTTTTTTGGGTGGGACTTGTGTTTTTTTTTTTTTTTTTTTTTTGGGGTGGGACTTGTGTTTTTTTGGGGTGGGACTTGTGTTTTTTTTGGGTGGGACTTGTGTTTTTTTGGGGAGGGACTTTTTTTTTTTTTTTTTTTTTTTTTTTTTTGGGGGTGGGACTTGTGTTTTTTGGGGGTGTGACGTGTTTTTTGGGGGGTGGGACTTGTGTTTTTTTGGAGGTGGGACTTGTGTTTTTTGGAGGTGGGACTTGTGTTTTTTGGTGGGAATTGTGTTTTTTTTGTGAACCTATAGCTCCGCCCAGGAAGTGGTCAGCGCCAAAAGCTAGGTATCATTCGAAAGGTCTTGGTGAGGCCTTTAAAATGACACCATACTTGTATCGTTCAGACCTTTGGGGGCGGAGCTATGGGACCAAATGCAATCATGTATCCAAAAATTATCTCGGTCTAGGAAAGTCGAAACGACTCGTGATTGGTGTCATTGGAAAGGTCTCGGCGAGTGCTTTCCAATGACACCTTGTTTGTGTCGCTGCGACCTTCCTAGGCCGAGATACATTTTTGATACATGAATATATTTTGTCCCATAGCTCCGCCCAGGAAGCAGTCAGCGACATGAACTAGGTATCATTCGAAAGGGCTTTCTCAGACCTTTCCAACGAGACTACTCTGATGTCTCTGTGATGTTGGAGTCATGAGATATTGGCACTCGAAATTTAACAGGAAGTGACCTTATAGCTCCGCCCAGGAAGCTTATCTTTCCCAAAACTCACCCAGACCTTTCCGATAACTCACCCCAGATTTTGGGGGCGTGACTTTGGGGGTGTGTCTTGTGTTTTTTGGGGGTGTGTCTTGTGTTTTTTGGGGGTGGGACTTGTGTTTTTTGGGGGTGGGACTTGTGTTTTTTGGGGGTGGGACTTGTGTTTTTTGGGGGTGGGACTTGTGTTTTTTGTGGGTGGGACTTGTGTTTTTTTGGGGTGGGACTTGTGGTTTTTTGGGTTAGGTTATAGACCAAAATGCGAAGTTAGGGTTAGGGTTGGGTTAGGGGTTAGGGTTAGGATAGGTTAGGGTTAGGTTAGGGTTAGGGTTAGGGTTAGGGTTAGAAGGGTTAGGGTTAGGTTATAGGGATAAAAACGAAAAGTGCACCCCCCTGAAGTGCACCCCCTGAATTGGATTTCCCTATATCTCGAGTTCTATAGGTCCTAGAGAGCTGAAACTCCGCCCATATACTAATTGGGGGGCGGGGCGTCGATTGCACCTGGTTTGGGATCTCTAGCGCCACCAGGCGCCGAGATATGGAAGTGCACCCCCCTGATTTTTGTACCTAGAGAGCTGAAACTCCGCCCATATACTAATTAGAGGGCGGGGAGTCGAATGCACTTGGTTTGGGAGCTCTAGCGCCACCGGGCGCCGAGATATGGTACTGCACCTAGTGTTTTTTTGTGGGTGGGATTTGTGTTTTTTTGGGCTGGGACTTGTGTTTTTTTTTTTTTTTTTTTTTGGGGGTGGGACTTGTGTTTTTTTTTTTTTTTGGGGTGGGATTTGTGTTTTTTTGGGGTGGGACTTGTGTTTTTTTTGGGTGGGACTTGTGTTTTTTTTTTTTTTTTTTTTTTGGGGTGGGACTTGTGTTTTTTTGGGGTGGGACTTGTGTTTTTTTTGGGTGGGACTTGTGTTTTTTTGGGGAGGGACTTTTTTTTTTTTTTTTTTTTTTTTTTTTTGGGGGTGGGACTTGTGTTTTTTGGGGGTGTGACGTGTTTTTTGGGGGGTGGGACTTGTGTTTTTTTGGAGGTGGGACTTGTGTTTTTTGGAGGTGGGACTTGTGTTTTTTGGTGGGAATTGTGTTTTTTTTGTGAACCTATAGCTCCGCCCAGGAAGTGGTCAGCGCCAAAAGCTAGGTATCATTCGAAAGGTCTTGGTGAGGCCTTTAAAATGACACCATACTTGTATCGTTCAGACCTTTGGGGGCGGAGCTATGGGACCAAATGCAATCATGTATCCAAAAATTATCTCGGTCTAGGAAAGTCGAAACGACTCGTGATTGGTGTCATTGGAAAGGTCTCGGCGAGTGCTTTCCAATGACACCTTGTTTGTGTCGCTGCGACCTTCCTAGGCCGAGATACATTTTTGATACATGAATATATTTTGTCCCATAGCTCCGCCCAGGAAGCAGTCAGCGACATGAACTAGGTATCATTCGAAAGGGCTTTCTCAGACCTTTCCAACGAGACTACTCTGATGTCTCTGTGATGTTGGAGTCATGAGATATTGGCACTCGAAATTTAACAGGAAGTGACCTTATAGCTCCGCCCAGGAAGCTTATCTTTCCCAAAACTCACCCAGACCTTTCCGATAACTCACCCCAGATTTTGGGGGCGTGACTTTGGGGGTGTGTCTTGTGTTTTTTGGGGGTGTGTCTTGTGTTTTTTGGGGGTGGGACTTGTGTTTTTTGGGGGTGGGACTTGTGTTTTTTGGGGGTGGGACTTGTGTTTTTTGGGGGTGGGACTTGTGTTTTTTGTGGGTGGGACTTGTGTTTTTTTGGGGTGGGACTTGTGGTTTTTTGGGTTAGGTTATAGACCAAAATGCGAAGTTAGGGTTAGGGTTGGGTTAGGGGTTAGGGTTAGGATAGGTTAGGGTTAGGTTAGGGTTAGGGTTAGGGTTAGGGTTAGAAGGGTTAGGGTTAGGTTATAGGGATAAAAACGAAAAGTGCACCCCCCTGAAGTGCACCCCCTGAATTGGATTTCCCTATATCTCGAGTTCTATAGGTCCTAGAGAGCTGAAACTCCGCCCATATACTAATTGGGGGGCGGGGCGTCGATTGCACCTGGTTTGGGATCTCTAGCGCCACCAGGCGCCGAGATATGGAAGTGCACCCCCCTGATTTTTGTACCTAGAGAGCTGAAACTCCGCCCATATACTAATTAGAGGGCGGGGAGTCGAATGCACTTGGTTTGGGAGCTCTAGCGCCACCGGGCGCCGAGATATGGTACTGCACCTAGTGTTTTTTTGTGGGTGGGATTTGTGTTTTTTTGGGCTGGGACTTGTGTTTTTTTTTTTTTTTTTTTTTGGGGGTGGGACTTGTGTTTTTTTTTTTTTTTTGGGGTGGGATTTGTGTTTTTTTGGGGTGGGACTTGTGTTTTTTTTGGGTGGGACTTGTGTTTTTTTTTTTTTTTTTTTTTTGGGGTGGGACTTGTGTTTTTTTGGGGTGGGACTTGTGTTTTTTTTGGGTGGGACTTGTGTTTTTTTGGGGAGGGACTTTTTTTTTTTTTTTTTTTTTTTTTTTTTGGGGGTGGGACTTGTGTTTTTTGGGGGTGTGACGTGTTTTTTGGGGGGTGGGACTTGTGTTTTTTTGGAGGTGGGACTTGTGTTTTTTGGAGGTGGGACTTGTGTTTTTTGGTGGGAATTGTGTTTTTTTTGTGAACCTATAGCTCCGCCCAGGAAGTGGTCAGCGCCAAAAGCTAGGTATCATTCGAAAGGTCTTGGTGAGGCCTTTAAAATGACACCATACTTGTATCGTTCAGACCTTTGGGGGCGGAGCTATGGGACCAAATGCAATCATGTATCCAAAAATTATCTCGGTCTAGGAAAGTCGAAACGACTCGTGATTGGTGTCATTGGAAAGGTCTCGGCGAGTGCTTTCCAATGACACCTTGTTTGTGTCGCTGCGACCTTCCTAGGCCGAGATACATTTTTGATACATGAATATATTTTGTCCCATAGCTCCGCCCAGGAAGCAGTCAGCGACATGAACTAGGTATCATTCGAAAGGGCTTTCTCAGACCTTTCCAACGAGACTACTCTGATGTCTCTGTGATGTTGGAGTCATGAGATATTGGCACTCGAAATTTAACAGGAAGTGACCTTATAGCTCCGCCCAGGAAGCTTATCTTTCCCAAAACTCACCCAGACCTTTCCGATAACTCACCCCAGATTTTGGGGGCGTGACTTTGGGGGTGTGTCTTGTGTTTTTTGGGGGTGTGTCTTGTGTTTTTTGGGGGTGGGACTTGTGTTTTTTGGGGGTGGGACTTGTGTTTTTTGGGGGTGGGACTTGTGTTTTTTGGGGGTGGGACTTGTGTTTTTTGTGGGTGGGACTTGTGTTTTTTTGGGGTGGGACTTGTGGTTTTTTGGGTTAGGTTATAGACCAAAATGCGAAGTTAGGGTTAGGGTTGGGTTAGGGGTTAGGGTTAGGGTTAGGGTTAGGGTTAGGGTTAGGGTTAGGGTTAGGGTTAGGGTTAGGGTTAGGGTTAGGGTTAGGGTTAGGGTTAGGGTTAGAGTTAGGGTTAGGTTATAGGGATAAAAACGAAAAGTGCACCCCCCTGAAGTGCACCCCCTGAATTGGATTTCCCTATATCTCGAGTTCTATAGGTCCTAGAGAGCTGAAACTCCGCCCATATACTAATTGGGGGGCGGGGCGTCGATTGCACCTGGTTTGGGATCTCTAGCGCCACCAGGCGCCGAGATATGGAAGTGCACCCCCCTGATTTTTGTACCTAGAGAGCTGAAACTCCGCCCATATACTAATTAGAGGGCGGGGAGTCGAATGCACTTGGTTTGGGAGCTCTAGCGCCACCGGGCGCCGAGATATGGTACTGCACCTAGTGTTTTTTTGTGGGTGGGATTTGTGTTTTTTTGGGCTGGGACTTGTGTTTTTTTTTTTTTTTTTTTTTGGGGGTGGGACTTGTGTTTTTTTTTTTTTTTGGGGTGGGATTTGTGTTTTTTTGGGGTGGGACTTGTGTTTTTTTTGGGTGGGACTTGTGTTTTTTTTTTTTTTTTTTTTTTGGGGTGGGACTTGTGTTTTTTTGGGGTGGGACTTGTGTTTTTTTTGGGTGGGACTTGTGTTTTTTTGGGGAGGGACTTTTTTTTTTTTTTTTTTTTTTTTTTTTTGGGGGTGGGACTTGTGTTTTTTGGGGGTGTGACGTGTTTTTTGGGGGGTGGGACTTGTGTTTTTTTGGAGGTGGGACTTGTGTTTTTTGGAGGTGGGACTTGTGTTTTTTGGTGGGAATTGTGTTTTTTTTGTGAACCTATAGCTCCGCCCAGGAAGTGGTCAGCGCCAAAAGCTAGGTATCATTCGAAAGGTCTTGGTGAGGCCTTTAAAATGACACCATACTTGTATCGTTCAGACCTTTGGGGGCGGAGCTATGGGACCAAATGCAATCATGTATCCAAAAATTATCTCGGTCTAGGAAAGTCGAAACGACTCGTGATTGGTGTCATTGGAAAGGTCTCGGCGAGTGCTTTCCAATGACACCTTGTTTGTGTCGCTGCGACCTTCCTAGGCCGAGATACATTTTTGATACATGAATATATTTTGTCCCATAGCTCCGCCCAGGAAGCAGTCAGCGACATGAACTAGGTATCATTCGAAAGGGCTTTCTCAGACCTTTCCAACGAGACTACTCTGATGTCTCTGTGATGTTGGAGTCATGAGATATTGGCACTCGAAATTTAACAGGAAGTGACCTTATAGCTCCGCCCAGGAAGCTTATCTTTCCCAAAACTCACCCAGACCTTTCCGATAACTCACCCCAGATTTTGGGGGCGTGACTTTGGGGGTGTGTCTTGTGTTTTTTGGGGGTGTGTCTTGTGTTTTTTGGGGGTGGGACTTGTGTTTTTTGGGGGTGGGACTTGTGTTTTTTGGGGGTGGGACTTGTGTTTTTTGGGGGTGGGACTTGTGTTTTTTGTGGGTGGGACTTGTGTTTTTTTGGGGTGGGACTTGTGGTTTTTTGGGTTAGGTTATAGACCAAAATGCGAAGTTAGGGTTAGGGTTGGGTTAGGGGTTAGGGTTAGGATAGGTTAGGGTTAGGTTAGGGTTAGGGTTAGGGTTAGGGTTAGAAGGGTTAGGGTTAGGTTATAGGGATAAAAACGAAAAGTGCACCCCCCTGAAGTGCACCCCCTGAATTGGATTTCCCTATATCTCGAGTTCTATAGGTCCTAGAGAGCTGAAACTCCGCCCATATACTAATTGGGGGGCGGGGCGTCGATTGCACCTGGTTTGGGATCTCTAGCGCCACCAGGCGCCGAGATATGGAAGTGCACCCCCCTGATTTTTGTACCTAGAGAGCTGAAACTCCGCCCATATACTAATTAGAGGGCGGGGAGTCGAATGCACTTGGTTTGGGAGCTCTAGCGCCACCGGGCGCCGAGATATGGTACTGCACCTAGTGTTTTTTTGTGGGTGGGATTTGTGTTTTTTTGGGCTGGGACTTGTGTTTTTTTTTTTTTTTTTTTTTGGGGGTGGGACTTGTGTTTTTTTTTTTTTTTGGGGTGGGATTTGTGTTTTTTTGGGGTGGGACTTGTGTTTTTTTTGGGTGGGACTTGTGTTTTTTTTTTTTTTTTTTTTTTGGGGTGGGACTTGTGTTTTTTTGGGGTGGGACTTGTGTTTTTTTTGGGTGGGACTTGTGTTTTTTTGGGGAGGGACTTTTTTTTTTTTTTTTTTTTTTTTTTTTTTGGGGGTGGGACTTGTGTTTTTTGGGGGTGTGACGTGTTTTTTGGGGGGTGGGACTTGTGTTTTTTTGGAGGTGGGACTTGTGTTTTTTGGAGGTGGGACTTGTGTTTTTTGGTGGGAATTGTGTTTTTTTTGTGAACCTATAGCTCCGCCCAGGAAGTGGTCAGCGCCAAAAGCTAGGTATCATTCGAAAGGTCTTGGTGAGGCCTTTAAAATGACACCATACTTGTATCGTTCAGACCTTTGGGGGCGGAGCTATGGGACCAAATGCAATCATGTATCCAAAAATTATCTCGGTCTAGGAAAGTCGAAACGACTCGTGATTGGTGTCATTGGAAAGGTCTCGGCGAGTGCTTTCCAATGACACCTTGTTTGTGTCGCTGCGACCTTCCTAGGCCGAGATACATTTTTGATACATGAATATATTTTGTCCCATAGCTCCGCCCAGGAAGCAGTCAGCGACATGAACTAGGTATCATTCGAAAGGGCTTTCTCAGACCTTTCCAACGAGACTACTCTGATGTCTCTGTGATGTTGGAGTCATGAGATATTGGCACTCGAAATTTAACAGGAAGTGACCTTATAGCTCCGCCCAGGAAGCTTATCTTTCCCAAAACTCACCCAGACCTTTCCGATAACTCACCCCAGATTTTGGGGGCGTGACTTTGGGGGTGTGTCTTGTGTTTTTTGGGGGTGTGTCTTGTGTTTTTTGGGGGTGGGACTTGTGTTTTTTGGGGGTGGGACTTGTGTTTTTTGGGGGTGGGACTTGTGTTTTTTGGGGGTGGGACTTGTGTTTTTTGTGGGTGGGACTTGTGTTTTTTTGGGGTGGGACTTGTGGTTTTTTGGGTTAGGTTATAGACCAAAATGCGAAGTTAGGGTTAGGGTTGGGTTAGGGGTTAGGGTTAGGGTTAGGGTTAGGGTTAGGGTTAGGGTTAGGGTTAGGGTTAGGGTTAGGGTTAGGGTTAGGGTTAGGGTTAGGTTATAGGGATAAAAACGAAAAGTGCACCCCCCTGAAGTGCACCCCCTGAATTGGATTTCCCTATATCTCGAGTTCTATAGGTCCTAGAGAGCTGAAACTCCGCCCATATACTAATTGGGGGGCGGGGCGTCGATTGCACCTGGTTTGGGATCTCTAGCGCCACCAGGCGCCGAGATATGGAAGTGCACCCCCCTGATTTTTGTACCTAGAGAGCTGAAACTCCGCCCATATACTAATTAGAGGGCGGGGAGTCGAATGCACTTGGTTTGGGAGCTCTAGCGCCACCGGGCGCCGAGATATGGTACTGCACCTAGTGTTTTTTTGTGGGTGGGATTTGTGTTTTTTTGGGCTGGGACTTGTGTTTTTTTTTTTTTTTTTTTTTGGGGGTGGGACTTGTGTTTTTTTTTTTTTTTGGGGTGGGATTTGTGTTTTTTTGGGGTGGGACTTGTGTTTTTTTTGGGTGGGACTTGTGTTTTTTTTTTTTTTTTTTTTTTGGGGTGGGACTTGTGTTTTTTTGGGGTGGGACTTGTGTTTTTTTTGGGTGGGACTTGTGTTTTTTTGGGGAGGGACTTTTTTTTTTTTTTTTTTTTTTTTTTTTTGGGGGTGGGACTTGTGTTTTTTGGGGGTGTGACGTGTTTTTTGGGGGGTGGGACTTGTGTTTTTTTGGAGGTGGGACTTGTGTTTTTTGGAGGTGGGACTTGTGTTTTTTGGTGGGAATTGTGTTTTTTTTGTGAACCTATAGCTCCGCCCAGGAAGTGGTCAGCGCCAAAAGCTAGGTATCATTCGAAAGGTCTTGGTGAGGCCTTTAAAATGACACCATACTTGTATCGTTCAGACCTTTGGGGGCGGAGCTATGGGACCAAATGCAATCATGTATCCAAAAATTATCTCGGTCTAGGAAAGTCGAAACGACTCGTGATTGGTGTCATTGGAAAGGTCTCGGCGAGTGCTTTCCAATGACACCTTGTTTGTGTCGCTGCGACCTTCCTAGGCCGAGATACATTTTTGATACATGAATATATTTTGTCCCATAGCTCCGCCCAGGAAGCAGTCAGCGACATGAACTAGGTATCATTCGAAAGGGCTTTCTCAGACCTTTCCAACGAGACTACTCTGATGTCTCTGTGATGTTGGAGTCATGAGATATTGGCACTCGAAATTTAACAGGAAGTGACCTTATAGCTCCGCCCAGGAAGCTTATCTTTCCCAAAACTCACCCAGACCTTTCCGATAACTCACCCCAGATTTTGGGGGCGTGACTTTGGGGGTGTGTCTTGTGTTTTTTGGGGGTGTGTCTTGTGTTTTTTGGGGGTGGGACTTGTGTTTTTTGGGGGTGGGACTTGTGTTTTTTGGGGGTGGGACTTGTGTTTTTTGGGGGTGGGACTTGTGTTTTTTGTGGGTGGGACTTGTGTTTTTTTGGGGTGGGACTTGTGGTTTTTTGGGTTAGGTTATAGACCAAAATGCGAAGTTAGGGTTAGGGTTGGGTTAGGGGTTAGGGTTAGGATAGGTTAGGGTTAGGTTAGGGTTAGGGTTAGGGTTAGGGTTAGAAGGGTTAGGGTTAGGTTATAGGGATAAAAACGAAAAGTGCACCCCCCTGAAGTGCACCCCCTGAATTGGATTTCCCTATATCTCGAGTTCTATAGGTCCTAGAGAGCTGAAACTCCGCCCATATACTAATTGGGGGGCGGGGCGTCGATTGCA
Organism: Rhinichthys klamathensis goyatoka; assembly: GCF_029890125.1. NCBI lineage: Eukaryota > Metazoa > Chordata > Actinopteri > Cypriniformes > Leuciscidae > Rhinichthys > Rhinichthys klamathensis. The sequence continues at coordinate 214,350 of NW_026607047.1, forward strand.
CCTGGTTTGGGATCTCTAGCGCCACCAGGCGCCGAGATATGGAAGTGCACCCCCCTGATTTTTGTACCTAGAGAGCTGAAACTCCGCCCATATACTAATTAGAGGGCGGGGAGTCGAATGCACTTGGTTTGGGAGCTCTAGCGCCACCGGGCGCCGAGATATGGTACTGCACCTAGTGTTTTTTTGTGGGTGGGATTTGTGTTTTTTTGGGCTGGGACTTGTGTTTTTTTTTTTTTTTTTTTTTGGGGGTGGGACTTGTGTTTTTTTTTTTTTTTGGGGTGGGATTTGTGTTTTTTTGGGGTGGGACTTGTGTTTTTTTTGGGTGGGACTTGTGTTTTTTTTTTTTTTTTTTTTTTTGGGGTGGGACTTGTGTTTTTTTGGGGTGGGACTTGTGTTTTTTTTGGGTGGGACTTGTGTTTTTTTGGGGAGGGACTTTTTTTTTTTTTTTTTTTTTTTTTTTTTGGGGGTGGGACTTGTGTTTTTTGGGGGTGTGACGTGTTTTTTGGGGGGTGGGACTTGTGTTTTTTTGGAGGTGGGACTTGTGTTTTTTGGAGGTGGGACTTGTGTTTTTTGGTGGGAATTGTGTTTTTTTTGTGAACCTATAGCTCCGCCCAGGAAGTGGTCAGCGCCAAAAGCTAGGTATCATTCGAAAGGTCTTGGTGAGGCCTTTAAAATGACACCATACTTGTATCGTTCAGACCTTTGGGGGCGGAGCTATGGGACCAAATGCAATCATGTATCCAAAAATTATCTCGGTCTAGGAAAGTCGAAACGACTCGTGATTGGTGTCATTGGAAAGGTCTCGGCGAGTGCTTTCCAATGACACCTTGTTTGTGTCGCTGCGACCTTCCTAGGCCGAGATACATTTTTGATACATGAATATATTTTGTCCCATAGCTCCGCCCAGGAAGCAGTCAGCGACATGAACTAGGTATCATTCGAAAGGGCTTTCTCAGACCTTTCCAACGAGACTACTCTGATGTCTCTGTGATGTTGGAGTCATGAGATATTGGCACTCGAAATTTAACAGGAAGTGACCTTATAGCTCCGCCCAGGAAGCTTATCTTTCCCAAAACTCACCCAGACCTTTCCGATAACTCACCCCAGATTTTGGGGGCGTGACTTTGGGGGTGTGTCTTGTGTTTTTTGGGGGTGTGTCTTGTGTTTTTTGGGGGTGGGACTTGTGTTTTTTGGGGGTGGGACTTGTGTTTTTTGGGGGTGGGACTTGTGTTTTTTGGGGGTGGGACTTGTGTTTTTTGTGGGTGGGACTTGTGTTTTTTTGGGGTGGGACTTGTGGTTTTTTGGGTTAGGTTATAGACCAAAATGCGAAGTTAGGGTTAGGGTTGGGTTAGGGGTTAGGGTTAGGGTTAGGGTTAGGGTTAGGGTTAGGGTTAGGGTTAGGGTTAGGGTTAGGGTTAGGGTTAGGGTTAGGGTTAGGTTATAGGGATAAAAACGAAAAGTGCACCCCCCTGAAGTGCACCCCCTGAATTGGATTTCCCTATATCTCGAGTTCTATAGGTCCTAGAGAGCTGAAACTCCGCCCATATACTAATTGGGGGGCGGGGCGTCGATTGCACCTGGTTTGGGATCTCTAGCGCCACCAGGCGCCGAGATATGGAAGTGCACCCCCCTGATTTTTGTACCTAGAGAGCTGAAACTCCGCCCATATACTAATTAGAGGGCGGGGAGTCGAATGCACTTGGTTTGGGAGCTCTAGCGCCACCGGGCGCCGAGATATGGTACTGCACCTAGTGTTTTTTTGTGGGTGGGATTTGTGTTTTTTTGGGCTGGGACTTGTGTTTTTTTTTTTTTTTTTTTTTGGGGGTGGGACTTGTGTTTTTTTTTTTTTTTGGGGTGGGATTTGTGTTTTTTTGGGGTGGGACTTGTGTTTTTTTTGGGTGGGACTTGTGTTTTTTTTTTTTTTTTTTTTTTTGGGGTGGGACTTGTGTTTTTTTGGGGTGGGACTTGTGTTTTTTTTGGGTGGGACTTGTGTTTTTTTGGGGAGGGACTTTTTTTTTTTTTTTTTTTTTTTTTTTTTGGGGGTGGGACTTGTGTTTTTTGGGGGTGTGACGTGTTTTTTGGGGGGTGGGACTTGTGTTTTTTTGGAGGTGGGACTTGTGTTTTTTGGAGGTGGGACTTGTGTTTTTTGGTGGGAATTGTGTTTTTTTTGTGAACCTATAGCTCCGCCCAGGAAGTGGTCAGCGCCAAAAGCTAGGTATCATTCGAAAGGTCTTGGTGAGGCCTTTAAAATGACACCATACTTGTATCGTTCAGACCTTTGGGGGCGGAGCTATGGGACCAAATGCAATCATGTATCCAAAAATTATCTCGGTCTAGGAAAGTCGAAACGACTCGTGATTGGTGTCATTGGAAAGGTCTCGGCGAGTGCTTTCCAATGACACCTTGTTTGTGTCGCTGCGACCTTCCTAGGCCGAGATACATTTTTGATACATGAATATATTTTGTCCCATAGCTCCGCCCAGGAAGCAGTCAGCGACATGAACTAGGTATCATTCGAAAGGGCTTTCTCAGACCTTTCCAACGAGACTACTCTGATGTCTCTGTGATGTTGGAGTCATGAGATATTGGCACTCGAAATTTAACAGGAAGTGACCTTATAGCTCCGCCCAGGAAGCTTATCTTTCCCAAAACTCACCCAGACCTTTCCGATAACTCACCCCAGATTTTGGGGGCGTGACTTTGGGGGTGTGTCTTGTGTTTTTTGGGGGTGTGTCTTGTGTTTTTTGGGGGTGGGACTTGTGTTTTTTGGGGGTGGGACTTGTGTTTTTTGGGGGTGGGACTTGTGTTTTTTGGGGGTGGGACTTGTGTTTTTTGTGGGTGGGACTTGTGTTTTTTTGGGGTGGGACTTGTGGTTTTTTGGGTTAGGTTATAGACCAAAATGCGAAGTTAGGGTTAGGGTTGGGTTAGGGGTTAGGGTTAGGATAGGTTAGGGTTAGGTTAGGGTTAGGCTTTTGAATAGGCAAGGGTTAGGGTTAGGGTTAGGGTTTGGGTTAGGGTTAGAAGGGTTAGGGTTAGGTTATAGGGATAAAAACGGGTTAGGGTTAGGGTTAGGGTTAGAGGGTTAGGGTTAGGGGTAGGGTTAGGGTTAGGGTTAGGGTTAGGTTATAGGGATAGGTTAGGGTTAGGTTATAGGGATAAAAACGAAAAGTGCACCCCCCTGAAGTGCACCCCCTGAATTGGATTTCCCTATATCTCGAGTTCTATAGGTCCTAGAGAGCTGAAACTCCGCCCATATACTAATTGGGGGGCGGGGCGTCGATTGCACCTGGTTTGGGACCTCTAGCGCCACCAGGCGCCGAGATATGGAAGTGCACCCCCCTGATTTTTGTACCTAGAGAGCTGAAACTCCGCCCATATACTAATTAGAGGGCGGGGAGTCGAATGCACTTGGTTTGGGAGCTCTAGCGCCACCGGGCGCCGAGATATGGTACTGCACCTAGTGTTTTTTTGTGGGTGGGATTTGTGTTTTTTTGGGCTGGGACTTGTGTTTTTTTTTTTTTTTTTTTTTGGGGGTGGGACTTGTGTTTTTTTTTTTTTTTGGGGTGGGATTTGTGTTTTTTTGGGGTGGGACTTGTGTTTTTTTTGGGTGGGACTTGTGTTTTTTTGGGGAGGGACTTGTGTTTTTTTTTTTTTTTTTTTTTGGGGTGGGACTTGTGTTTTTTTGGGGTGGGACTTGTGTTTTTTTTGGGTGGGACTTGTGTTTTTTTGGGGAGGGACTTGTGTTTTTTTTTTTTTTTTTTTTTTTGGGGGGTGGGACTTGTGTTTTTTGGGGGTGTGACGTGTTTTTGGGGGGGTGGGACTTGTGTTTTTTTGGAGGTGGGACTTGTGTTTTTTGGAGGTGGGACTTGTGTTTTTTGGTGGGAATTGTGTTTTTTTTGTGAACCTATAGCTCCGCCCAGGAAGTGGTCAGCGCCAAAAGCTAGGTATCATTCGAAAGGTCTTGGTGAGGCCTTTAAAATGACACCATACTTGTATCGTTCAGACCTTTGGGGGCGGAGCTATGGGACCAAATGCAATCATGTATCCAAAAATTATCTCGGTCTAGGAAAGTCGAAACGACTCGTGATTGGTGTCATTGGAAAGGTCTCGGCGAGTGCTTTCCAATGACACCTTGTTTGTGTCGCTGCGACCTTCCTAGGCCGAGATACATTTTTGATACATGAATATATTTTGTCCCATAGCTCCGCCCAGGAAGCAGTCAGCGACATGAACTAGGTATCATTCGAAAGGGCTTTCTCAGACCTTTCCAACGAGACTACTCTGATGTCTCTGTGATGTTGGAGTCATGAGATATTGGCACTCGAAATTTAACAGGAAGTGACCTTATAGCTCCGCCCAGGAAGCTTATCTTTCCCAAAACTCACCCAGACCTTTCCGATAACTCACCCCAGATTTTGGGGGCGTGACTTTGGGGGTGTGTCTTGTGTTTTTTGGGGGTGTGTCTTGTGTTTTTTGGGGGTGGGACTTGTGTTTTTTGGGGGTGGGACTTGTGTTTTTTGGGGGTGGGACTTGTGTTTTTTGGGGGTGGGACTTGTTTTTTTTTGGGGTGGGACTTGTGTTTTTTTGGGGTGGGACTTGTGTTTTTTTGGGTTAGGGTTAGGGTTAGGGTTAGGTTAGGGTTAGGTAGGGTTAGGGTTAGGGTTAGGGTTAGGGTTAGGGTTAGGGTTAGGTTAGGGTTAGGTTATAGGGATTAGGTTAGGGTTAGTTAGGGTTAGGGTTAGGGTTAGGGTTAGGGTTAGGGTTAGGGTTAGGGTTAGGGTTAGGGTTAGGGTTAGGGTTAGGTTATAGGGATAAAAACGAAAAGTGCACCCCCCTGAAGTGCACCCCCTGAATTGGATTTCCCTATATCTCGAGTTCTATAGGTCCTAGAGAGCTGAAACTCCGCCCATATACTAATTGGGGGGCGGGGCGTCGATTGCACCTGGTTTGGGACCTCTAGCGCCACCAGGCGCCGAGATATGGAAGTGCACCCCCCTGATTTTTGTACCTAGAGAGCTGAAACTCCGCCCATATACTAATTAGAGGGCGGGGAGTCGAATGCACTTGGTTTGGGAGCTCTAGCGCCACCGGGCGCCGAGATATGGTACTGCACCTAGTGTTTTTTTGTGGGTGGGATTTGTGTTTTTTTGGGCTGGGACTTGTGTTTTTTTTTTTTTTTTTTTTTTGGGGGTGGGACTTGTGTTTTTTTTTTTTTTTGGGGTGGGATTTGTGTTTTTTTGGGGTGGGACTTGTGTTTTTTTTGGGTGGGACTTGTGTTTTTTTGGGGAGGGACTTGTGTTTTTTTTTTTTTTTTTTTTTGGGGTGGGACTTGTGTTTTTTTGGGGTGGGACTTGTGTTTTTTTTGGGTGGGACTTGTGTTTTTTTGGGGAGGGACTTGTGTTTTTTTTTTTTTTTTTTTTTTTGGGGGGTGGGACTTGTGTTTTTTGGGGGTGTGACGTGTTTTTGGGGGGGTGGGACTTGTGTTTTTTTGGAGGTGGGACTTGTGTTTTTTGGAGGTGGGACTTGTGTTTTTTGGTGGGAATTGTGTTTTTTTTGTGAACCTATAGCTCCGCCCAGGAAGTGGTCAGCGCCAAAAGCTAGGTATCATTCGAAAGGTCTTGGTGAGGCCTTTAAAATGACACCATACTTGTATCGTTCAGACCTTTGGGGGCGGAGCTATGGGACCAAATGCAATCATGTATCCAAAAATTATCTCGGTCTAGGAAAGTCGAAACGACTCGTGATTGGTGTCATTGGAAAGGTCTCGGCGAGTGCTTTCCAATGACACCTTGTTTGTGTCGCTGCGACCTTCCTAGGCCGAGATACATTTTTGATACATGAATATATTTTGTCCCATAGCTCCGCCCAGGAAGCAGTCAGCGACATGAACTAGGTATCATTCGAAAGGGCTTTCTCAGACCTTTCCAACGAGACTACTCTGATGTCTCTGTGATGTTGGAGTCATGAGATATTGGCACTCGAAATTTAACAGGAAGTGACCTTATAGCTCCGCCCAGGAAGCTTATCTTTCCCAAAACTCACCCAGACCTTTCCGATAACTCACCCCAGATTTTGGGGGCGTGACTTTGGGGGTGTGTCTTGTGTTTTTTGGGGGTGTGTCTTGTGTTTTTTGGGGGTGGGACTTGTGTTTTTTGGGGGTGGGACTTGTGTTTTTTGGGGGTGGGACTTGTGTTTTTTGGGGGTGGGACTTGTTTTTTTTTGGGGTGGGACTTGTGTTTTTTTGGGGTGGGACTTGTGTTTTTTTGGGTTAGGGTTAGGGTTAGGGTTAGGTTAGGGTTAGGTAGGGTTAGGGTTAGGGTTAGGGTTAGGGTTAGGGTTAGGGTTAGAGTTAGGGTTAGGGTTAGGGTTAGGGTTAGGTTAGGGTTAGGGTTAGGGTTAGGGTTAGGGTTAGGGGAAATAAAATCCAGAGTCTGGACCTAGGGTCCAGACACGGCTGTGCACTGTCCTTCCGGCCGTGGCCACTCCAGGCAGACAACTACGCCAACACAAAACCTGAGAGCACATGCTCTCTCTAACACTCTCAAAGTCTCAATCCCACGGTTCCACTTACTAACCTGCACTTTTTAATAAATGTGAAAACTCATACCACTGTCATACAGACATAAAACTTTTTAATAATAGAACCAAGAGGGCTGTAGGGCCCAGGGCCCTAGGAAAACAGGGCTGTGTGGCCCTGGTATTACACATCCTAGGGCTAGATGAGTTCGGGCTAGCTGAGAAAGGGCTGTTTGGCCCAGGGTAGAGTATCTTAGGGGTCTGAGTGGTAGGTTTAGGGTTAGGTTAGGGTTAGGGTTAGGGTTAGGGTTAGGGTTAGGGTTAGGGTTAGGGTTAGGGTTAGGGTTAGGGTTAGGTTAGGGTTAGGGTTAGGGTTAGGGTTAGGGTTAGGGTTAGGGTTAGGGTTAGGGTTAGGGTTAGGGTTAGGGTTAGGGTTAGGGTTAGGGTTAGGGTTAGGGTTAGGGTTAGGGTTAGGGTTAGGGTTAGGGTTAGGGTTAGGGTTAGGGTTAGGGTTAGGGTTAGAGTTAGGGTAGGGTTAGGGTTAGGGTTAGAGTAGGGTTAGGGTTAGGGTTAGGGTTAGGGTTAGGGTTAGAGTTAGGGTTAGGGTTAGGGTTAGGGTTAGGGTTAGGGTTAGGGTTAGGGTTAGGGTTAGGTTATAGGGATAAAAACGAAAAGTGCACCCCCCTGAAGTGCACCCCCTGAATTGGATTTCCCTATATCTCGAGTTCTATAGGTCCTAGAGAGCTGAAACTCCGCCCATATACTAATTGGGGGGCGGGGCGTCGATTGCACCTGGTTTGGGACCTCTAGCGCCACCAGGCGCCGAGATATGGAAGTGCACCCCCCTGATTTTTGTACCTAGAGAGCTGAAACTCCGCCCATATACTAATTAGAGGGCGGGGAGTCGAATGCACTTGGTTTGGGAGCTCTAGCGCCACCGGGCGCCGAGATATGGTACTGCACCTAGTGTTTTTTTGTGGGTGGGATTTGTGTTTTTTTGGGCTGGGACTTGTGTTTTTTTTTTTTTTTTTTTTTGGGGGTGGGACTTGTGTTTTTTTTTTTTTTTGGGGTGGGATTTGTGTTTTTTTGGGGTGGGACTTGTGTTTTTTTTGGGTGGGACTTGTGTTTTTTTGGGGAGGGACTTGTGTTTTTTTTTTTTTTTTTTTTTTGGGGTGGGACTTGTGTTTTTTTGGGGTGGGACTTGTGTTTTTTTTTGGGTGGGACTTGTGTTTTTTTGGGGAGGGACTTGTGTTTTTTTTTTTTTTTTTTTTTTTGGGGGGTGGGACTTGTGTTTTTTGGGGGTGTGACGTGTTTTTGGGGGGGTGGGACTTGTGTTTTTTTGGAGGTGGGACTTGTGTTTTTTGGAGGTGGGACTTGTGTTTTTTGGTGGGAATTGTGTTTTTTTTGTGAACCTATAGCTCCGCCCAGGAAGTGGTCAGCGCCAAAAGCTAGGTATCATTCGAAAGGTCTTGGTGAGGCCTTTAAAATGACACCATACTTGTATCGTTCAGACCTTTGGGGGCGGAGCTATGGGACCAAATGCAATCATGTATCCAAAAATTATCTCGGTCTAGGAAAGTCGAAACGACTCGTGATTGGTGTCATTGGAAAGGTCTCGGCGAGTGCTTTCCAATG